>NC_090439.1:765540242-765612742 GCF_031143425.1 Pleurodeles waltl | reverse complement strand
AGCATCTAACAACACATAACTTTTAATGAATATTTGACAAACATTTTAAATAGGTCTTGAGATTTGTAACTTCATTTTACTATTTATTAAAATGCATAGAATAGCACTAAATCATAGAAATTGAGTAAGGCTGCTTTCAGTGTAATAAATCACCTGATTGTGCTCTACTTGGGTCATCAACTCCCAAGTAGAAGACTCATACTGCATATACTGAGAGACAAAAAAGCTAAACAAAGTACACACTAATATTAAGCAATTATGAGGAGTAAACGAGCATAAAACCTCATGTATTGAATACAATGAGACAATACTACTAACGGTTGCTTGTGCATATGGTCCCTAATCAGTATTTTCCAACTAAGTTCATGAAATTCTTTGAGAAAGTAGACAATGCTTTATAATAAATATAAAACAGGGAATTCTCAGACCAGCATCTCAGTTGTCAATACTTAGACTAAGTGATGTACTGTTGTAAAAGTGTAGAAACATGAAAAGGAGATGTGTGAGAGAGGGAAAGGCAGAGTAACACAGGATAAAACTTACTGAGGTTCTAGGTGGGAGCTCTTTCTTACTTCCACATCTGCTTTGACCCTCTTACCACTTACCATGCATGCTTTCTCGATGGAGAACCCTCATATCCAATTTTCTTTTGTGGAGATATTTCATTGTATGTCATCTGCAGGTGTGGCAACTGACATTCTATTTGATATATTTATGAAAGTTGAGATTTCTGACTGTGCATGTTAAAAATAGAATTAATGTGACTAATTGTCACAGAAGTATAAGGCAGGTGCAACTAAAGGAAAGCCTTTGTCTGACCCTCTTCAGGTTTCATCAGTGTTTTGATGGAGGAAAACAGGCCCTTATAAAATACAGGGAAAACATGTCACCTACCCCACTCCTACTTTTTATGAAAAGTGCACTATTTCTGGTTTGCTGTTTTGTAAAAATACAGCTTTCTTCTCCGTCTAGACTCCTTTCTTGTTTCTAAAACTTTTGGTTACCACTACAATTCTATTTTTCATGAAGCATATGCTCGAAGGTTTTTATGCACATTCAGTGACCTGATATTTTTTAACCACAACTATTCCTTGCACTGAAAAGAAGTATAAAGTATCTGTGCAACAATTTATGAAACAAGCTTGAAAAATATCCTCTCATTTATAGTCATGGGAGAATAAACTGCTTTGCATCATCTTTCGGCTATCTCCTGTAAACCTCTCTTTTTGGCTCTGAAATACCCTGCTACTGTGTATACAGTTTAACTGGTGCACCTAGTTTTATTCCCATTACCACAATATCCTAAAACAGTTGATCCTAGGCCCTAATGTTCAGTAAAAACAAAAGTGTAAATGTTGGTGAGTAGGCTTGACAACATATCCTTCTTAGAACTCCCCAGGGTCATATTTGGCTTTCAATGCCATTCTGAGATTTCTGGGCCCAGGCCTACTGCCTCTTACCCTCAACCCTCTTAACCCTAATCAATTTTGAGAATTGTTTCAGTGCCTTCAATGCTTTTCCACAAATGCCCTTTTTTCATCTCAGGATAAATACATTCCCATATGGTACATTTTCCCCTCATCCACTTCCCTCTTGGACACTCAAGACAAACTTAATTGTGTTTTTGCAGTGGTAGCTTACTGCCTACTTCCAGTGTGGGAAATGCCAGAAACTATTTTTTGGAATATCCCAAAAATTAGTTTTTTTGTGCCTTAAGAGTAATTTGTATAGCCACCTCCTGTAGAGACTCTTATTTTGTTGTCAATTAGGACTTTTACTTATGAGCAAATTAACTTTGCATTCGTGAAAAATTCACAAAACCATGATCCATTGAATCAGCACTGTGAATTTACAAAGATTTAAAAAAACTTTATATGCCCCTACATAGCACAGAGGGAAGCTAAATACCTATTGAAAATGTATTGATAATTTTAATGATTTATAGTTTTCACACTTTCAGGTCATCAAAGATTCACAATCATTTCAAACGTCTTTTAAAGCAACTTTTTCACCATCTCATTGTTACAAAAAAAGAATGTAATCAGAGTTGAAAGATGTGGAAACATGTCACAAAAATAGTTATTAGATTACTTAATAAAATAAACTTGTATTAGTCAAGGCACTCCCCTAGAACTGCCACATGATACACTGAAGGTGAATAAGATAATATGCACTAAATAGCCATAGACGATAATAAAAATTAAATACACAAACATTGTAAGAAATAACGTATGTATACATTTCTTTTTTTTTTTTTTTGCACAGTACTTACAAAAATATTTTTTTGTCTCAGCACTGAGCATATACAGATATTCTCAATGGAAGAATGGTATTGTGAACACTTTTAGTTCCAAGCTTTATAAACATGAGATTATTAAAACCTTTTCACAACTTTTAACAATTAGACACAGCATCCCAATATATGAAAGGAAAGGGTAGACACCTATTAATCATTAAGCACGAACTGAAAAAGTCAGCGTGTCGGGCTCTAGTGTGGCAACACATGTAAACAACACAGGGAATTATTACAATTGTTTACAACTGCTACATGCAGAAATGCTGTTTACCATATTAAAGCCTTCCTTCCCTATTGGGTTTGCCAATTGAGAGTGAAAAAAAAGCAATAAAGCATTACTTTTTGTACATAGTGCATATAAAAGAAAAGAAAATCAATGTGACAAACAGCATGAGTGTACTTTTCAGATGTGAAATAGTCCAGCAAGCATTCCAATGGAAGCATTGCCAGTAAGGTGGAACAATGAAAAATAGCCAATTGCATGAGATGAAAGAGTGTTACTCTTCTATACTTTACTAGGTGAACCAACGCCCATTCTATGTGCATTTTAAAGAAATAGTAACACCAACTCTTGCAGACAGTTGCACTGCCGCACTTTAAATGAAACAGAAATAAACTACTGAGTAAATGAAAAATGTCAAAAGCATTTGATGCCTTCTCTAAAGTACATCTGTCACTTAACCTCCTCACAATGGGTTCTACACATGCAGAAAATAACTCCCAAAAATACATGAGGATTGATCCACAATGAGGTTTGTACACCTTTATGCAATTTCAGTGCGTAAAAAGATGTATTTGTGACAGTTGTGTAGCAGACTGAATGACTTATGCAACTACAAAACCAATGAGTACAGCAGCAATGCTGATAATTGACAGAATGTAAAATGGAACAAAGATGAACTTTGCAATGGTGTTGTTAGTTGCTACCGGGAAGCTGGTTAAAATCCAGAAAATAGTAGCTATGCATAAGGCTTTCTAATGGTATAGGACATCCATTTTATGTGCCCATAGTTATTACAAAAAAGGTCTAGTGTCACCTAGGTGTAAATAAACCCCAAACATCTCAATAATGCGAAGTTTGTTTGGGAAGCAGTTTCCTAGGAAAGTATTTTCCAGCTAGAGTACAAAAACAAGATCTAAAGTGAAGTTGCATTTTTTCGTTACTATAAACCACCTGACAGTCCATCAGCAGAAAATCTTTAGGGTTAGGCATCCATAAGTGAACGTAGAATTTTCATAGATTTAGGTGTGCGTAGTCTTTGAGATTTTTATTACAGCAATTTAAAAAATAACTCTGCAGTGCACACCCACAAATCACAAAGTTATGCTATTATTTGTATTTACCAATAACATTAATCTGCTGAATAAATGGCCACAATTCACAAATGGGAATCTGACACTATCAGATGGCGCAGTATAACAAGTGACTTTTCTTATTGAGACAAACCCATGTACCTTATAACAATCCTGAGTGTACCTGGGAATCTTTCACAAACTGGAGTTTTAGAGGGCAATTGCTAGAGTTTGCGCGAGTTATAAATTGTGCATGAAAATGAGTAATTGCCAAAAAGTGATGTGTTACAGTCAGGAAACAGAAAAGCACTAAACAACTCATTTGAGAGCACATGCAAGTGACCAACAAAGATTTGTAGTGAGAGTTTGCTGAGTCCAAAAAAATGGCATTTGAAATGCACGAGTATGCATCAAGAATCTGAACAATGTTAATGCAGACGGTTTCTTTTGCAATTTTATATTGCTGCAAGGGAGTGACAATGTTTTAAAATGTGCCTCCAATCCTGCTTGGCTCACAAGTTAAGAGATTCTACTCTCTCGCTCACTTAGGCCTAAATGTCCCAAGCATACACACTTTTTCAAGAAATGTGAACTCTTTGGTCTATCTATTTTAAGGGTGATAAGTGTGCAATGTGCATAGACATATGAAGCGATGCACACAATGCAAGATATACAACGCTATTAGTTGTATTAGCATTTTGCAAAAACAGTTTCAAATTGAGTTCCCTGAACTCTTGCAGTTGCATTTTGTTGTTTTGCTATAGCAGAGTTCATCACAGACATTACAAAAAAACCGGGAGCCCCTCATAAAACTCAAAGTCAGAAATATATGAACCTAGGATTGTGACTACCATTTGAGAACATGTGTGACTGCCATTCAATTGTTAATTAATTCCACTATTTCTCATGAGAAGCTGTGACTGTTGCAGATTCCTAGGAGTACTCATATGCATAACCATTTAAGCATACACAAATGTATATGTGCGTTTCCACATATCCAGAAATGTCCAGCAAAAGTCCATTCACACTTTGTTTCTCAGTAGAGAAAATCGGTTGGCCTGTGTGGAAGCCAATTCTACCTGCACCTCAATTTTGGGATTATTCCATTCGTATTCCGATGATGAAAATGTACTTATGCCATAAACAAGATTACATCTCCCACCATTCTCTTGGTGGGTAACTAATTGTAATGGTTTGGATAATTTGTGGGTTTATAGTCGTTCACAAGATTTTGCCGGGGTTAACAACACTGGAACTCCCACAAACATGTCTCGGAAAGTAAAACGTCTCACATAGAAATTATATATTACTGGCATAATTTCTGATAGTTGAGGGTACACATTTATACAATTCTTGCTTCTTTGTATCAAAAACGGTGTGAATTTTCTTTGAAAAAGAAATGGCATGAACGGGCACTTGCAAATTAGGGTATTTGCAAAGTTACATAAAGCATAGACACACAAATACCTTTGCGAATCGGGCAATTTATAATTACTTTTATATGTTCTTTTTAATAACTTGAGTGATTTGCTTCATGTGATGTGCTTCTTTGAGTCGTTTTCCTAGACATCAGTAGCAGTGAAAGAAGACTGACTTCTATTTACAACTGGAGCCAGGGACTAAGAAGGTTCTGGGTGATAAGACAATAATTCTAAAAATGCCCACACAGACTGGTTAAGTAAGTCATGAAGATATGTTGCTTATGTTGACACCCTCAATAATAGATTACGAGCATACAGCGTATCGAAAATCTTACACAGATATTTCGCAGACAGTGGAATGCATGTGCGACAATAAGATATAAAAACATGCACAAGGGTTAACAAGTAGCGTTTCACAGTCTGCCCTGTTGCTTTCATACACACGATTTTAATGTAATATATTACACTGTGTGTTATATCACCTAAAACATAAAGTTTTATAATCTACCTACGGGACTGCAGTTAAACGAAAATGCAAATACAGAAACAACATATTTTGACTTACTGTTTGAATTTTGTTGGAACCCAGCTAAGGGGGGTGGGTTGTTCATTCCTGGCAGAAGAACTGGAGGCAGACCAGGGAGTCCAGGATAAGCTGCTGAGAGATTGAGACCATGAATTGAACCACCATCCATCATGGTCGGCTGCTGCCCTGTTAGACCTAGAACATCTGTGGCTTTTTTCATACGATCCAATTCTTGCTGTGCCATTAACTGTCGAACCGTTGTAGGAGCTAAATAATCTTTTTCCCGATCAAGTTGACTTCCTACAGTTTCCCTCACTTTTGAAATATGGTGTTTGGAAAAAACATGATCTCTTATTGACACACGTGCAGAATACTTCATCCCGCAAAGAGAGCAGTGAGGTTGTGTTCCCTCTGGCCCATTTTGATTAACCATGAAAGGTTTCCCAATGTTTATTTTGAATTTCTTTTCTTTTGCACGGGCATTCTGAAACCATACCTGAACAACTCGCTTTGGCAAACCAATTTCATTTCCTAGCATTTCACACTCCTGCATGGTGGGAGTCCGATAATCACAAAAGCAAGCCTTCAGGACCTTCAACTGGAGATTGCTCATTTGTGTTCTAAAGCGTTTGTGACCTGGCCGATCACTGTTTTTGGATTTGTAAGGATTGTTTGATCCAAATGAATTTGGTGAGCTAGGATCTGCTATGCTTGAAGTCTCACTACGGTCAGCATTATCATCAAAGTCATCATTTGTATAAAAACTTTGGTCATAGTCATTATCTTTTTCATTAAGACTTACAGATGGGCTTGTTAAGTAGTAAAAATATTTTTCATCACAACTGTCATTTGTGGGTGTGGTGGCTGTTTTTGGCAAAGTATCATTCAACAGTGTTTTTGGTTCTTTGGGAGATACTACCGATTTCATATCCTTTGAACAGCCAGTGTTGCTTTCAGTTTCATTATTACCCTCATCTGTTGTAGCATCACTGATGGCGGTGTTAATTGACGATGTCTCATCAAAGTCTGTTTTGTGATGGTCAAATCCTGAATCAGCAGGAGGGGCGTTCAAATTTTCAATGTCCTCATTGCATTCTACTTTGAAAGAAGACGGGCTAAAAAGATTCTTCGGTGATAGTTCTGCATTTTTACTAACAGGGGTTGATGCAGTAGAAGCCAATTCATTTTCACTTGACTGCTCCATTTTTGAAAATGCAAAAGAAGGATAATCAAAAAACATACATTTTTGAGGACTGTCTCCTCCATCTTCTGTTGATATTAATGGACTTGATGGCAAACTGTAACCAGCCTGCTTTCCTTCATTCCAGTGCCGAGAGCGAATGTGGCTTTCTAAAGCAGACTTTGCTTTAAAAAGTGCTCTACAGAAAGGACACCGTTTATGAGACTGCGCGGGACCTACTGCACGGAACTGCCCTTTCCGTTCCCTGGCTCGTGTATTCTGAAACCAGACCTGTACTACTCTTTTTTTTAATCCAACCTCTCTTGCAATGTGATCTAGCATTTTACGTGTGGGATTGGAATCTAACAGATATTTTTCATAAAGTATTTCTAGCTGTTCTGGGGTGATTGTTGTTCTTAATCTTTTGTCTCTGTGTTGATCTTCTCCACTATTTGTCCCCTCTTTCTCACTGCAATTATTATCATCCTTGTCATCCAGCTTTCTTTTTAATGTACCAAGTGTTGCTGTGCTTGGTGCATGTGGGGTGCTAGTATGTTGTGGCATCTGAGTAAGAGAGCTATTTAGAAACTGCCCTGCCATAAGAGGACTATTAGGATCAAATATCATATAGGGCATGTCCATTGGTCTTTCTAAAAATTGGGAGTGAATAAATTGATTTTGGGCAGCTAGGAAATGCATGTGTTGGTGCTCCTGCCACAGTTCTATGTTTGGGAATGCAACAGAACACTGATCACACTGGTATTGTAACATATGAGGAGGTAGGCTATTCTGCATGGAGTTCACCGACATTGGCAACGGATTTGAAGTAACTGGTGTTGATTGAGATGTAGAAGGAGGTCTTGCTACTGGTGGTGATTGTTTTTGGTGTTGTGACTGCGGTGCTGAAGGCTGCTGATCAGAGGAAGTGGTGGATGTGGTCTGTACAGGTTTAGCTGCTTGACAGTTAGACATGTCATCCACCGGCTTTGGTTTCTCTGGTGCAGGATCGGGAGTGGGGGACAGTTTGCCGAATTCTTGTTTGGGGGATGCTGTTAAAGGACTGCTGGAGCCAGAATAAGAGTTTCCTGCTGTGGCTGCTGAAGCTTTTGGGTTATCTGACTGACCAGGACCTGTACAATGCCCTACCATCATTTGGTCTGAAGCATCCATTGAATCCTCGGTTTGGCTTTCATCTTGACAATCTTCATCTTCATCCTTGTAACATAACTTTTTTTGGTGTGTTATCAAATCAAATATTCGAGGAAATACAACATTGCATTTCTTACACTGATACTGCATGTTGCTAGTCCGAATATAGCGTTCATTTGTTAATTCTCGTTTTTCTGTATCTTTAGTATCAGCCTGATTTTCATAGGTTTTGCGAGCTTTTTGACGAGCATTTTGGAACCAAACAACAATAACTCGAGTGGGTAAGTTAAGAACAGTTGATAATTGTTCAATTTCATCATCCTTTGGGTAAGCATTTGTGTCAAAAAAGTCTTGCAATACCCTAAGTTGGTAGTCTGTAAATCTAGTCCTAGATGACCTCTTGCCAAATGATGCATCAGACCGGTAATGTTCTAAAGAAGTGTTCTGAGGTTCAATCCTAATATCCTCCAACACGGTTATTGGAGGATTGCTAAAATTGTATGGAGAATCTTTATTTCTCTGACGTTCTTTGAAAAGTGTGTTACGAAACCAGTGCTTAATAACTTTTAGGGAAAGGCCAGATTTTTCTGCCATTTCTTGGATTTGTTCTTCATTTGGGGAATTATTGATATCAAAGTAATTGCGAAGGATTTTCAACTGATCATCTGTTATTCTTGTACGGGGGCGCTTGAACTGGGAATGACGTAGGAAATTGGGATCTAATCCCAGTTGCTGCTGACAAAGCTGGGCTAGATCTGCTGACAAAGCATCCATTGGCGGTAAGTGAAGAGCAAGTTGAGGGGGCAAAGAATGGTGCTGCATTGACTGCATCATAATGGGAGGAAAGAGAGGAAGATCTAAGGAAACAGGCAATTGTATTTGAGGAGGAACTGATGGTGGTGGGGGAGGAGGTGGCGGTGGTGGTGGAGGAGGGGGTGGTGGTGGTGTTGGTGGGGCTTGCAAAGGTGCAGGGGCTGGATTTTGCATTTTCCCAGTACCAGCAGATGACAATTGAGGGGGAACAGAAGGGGGCGGTGGAGGTGGAGGCGGGGGAGGTGGTGGGGGTGGTGGTGTTTCTGGGGACAAGGGAGCAATTGGGTACAGTTTGTCATAAGCCTCTCTGTATTGACAGGCAAACTTTTCAAGTTCTTCATGTGGATAAAAATGTCCGTGGACATGTTCCTGGTGACTCTTTAAAATTAAAATGTTTGAAAATAATTTACCACATGTTCCACACTCCAACTTGTCTGTGTTCTCACATTCACCAGTTTGGTTTTTTTTCTGTACCTTTTGCCTATTTTCATTATACTGGATTACTAATTCAAAGCCAAAGTTTTCCAACAGTGCTTTTGCCGCATTTCCTCGTGCACCTGATGCAATACGTGGTGGTGGAATAAGTGGTTCTGGTGATTTTTGTTTCTTAGCTTCTTTGATATCCTTGAGCGTGTCATTTTCATTTGTAGAATCTTGCTTTGGCTTATCTTGTTTTTCCGATAGCTCATCTGCTTCTTTGTATGACTGAACATCCTTCATTAATTGGCTTTCTACACCAGACATGCTTGTCTGCTCCTGTTTTATTAACCTACTCACTTGGTGTTGTTGTTTCTGGGACTGCATTTGGGGCTGTGACACTTGATACTGTTGTGCTTGTTGTTGCAGTATCTGTAGCTGGGTTTGCCCAACTTGGTGTTGCGTCTGTATCTGCAACTTCAAATCTTCCAGCAGTGATCCAGCCATGCTCCCCATGCCTGGCATTCCAAATGCAGCAGACCCAGGCAAACCCAATTCAGGGTTTAGACTGAATTCTGTTCCAGGAATGTAAAAAGGAAAAAGAAACTGTGGCTGTTGGAACTGCATTAAAGCTTCAGGTGTCATTGGAAAATGAGGCAGAAATGCTGGGTTTAGAAACTGGGGTTGAAAGAATGCAGCTTGCTGCTGCAGCTCATGCTGAATTTGCATTTGAAGCTGTGCTGGTGACTGGGGTAGATGATGTGTAAGCTGCGAAGGAATAACTTCAGGAGCTTGCTTTTTGTTTAACTCTTTGGCATCTATATGGGTGTCCTTGCTGTTAACTACTGGTAAGCTCGGAGAGTCGGGTAACCCTTGGCCAGGGCTACTAATGTTCACTGTTGCAGAGCTACCAGATGTAATGTTACTGCTTGGTTCTAGTTTTGCAGCCCTTGCTTTAGTCTGATGAAGAACAGATCTCATATGAATTTCTAATGTAGAACTTTGGCTATAGGCAACATTGCAAATGCTGCATTTGTAGGGTTTGTTGTCAGTGCTGCTGTTGGTCTCTTGAGGAACTGGACTTGATGCTTCTTGCAAAACCTTTTTAAGTTTGTGTAAATGAGACACTGAATTATAATGGACCAGGAGAATGTTCTTTTGTGTGAAAGACTCTTTACAAACTGTACATTTGTATGGGCGAGATGGGTCCAGGAATTTCTCCATTGTAAAGTTTGGCCCTTTTCTAAAAGGTAAGGTCCGCTTTGGTTCTGAGCCCATTTCGTCAGGAATTGAGCTACTATCACTGCCTACAGGGCTTGCTTTTCCTTCCTGGTCCATCTCATAGTCTCTGTCCATCTCTTGCTCTAGTGTATGATCCTCTTGTGCCATGCTCTCGCTTTCAGCCCAGAGTTCCCCATTCACCGGCAGTGATGCATACAGTTGTTGGATTTCAACCTCACTGAGTTCAGGGTGGCCTGTTTCCAAGTGTTTTTTTAAAGCCAGGAATGTACGAAAGCTACGCTGGCAAAGACTACACATGGTAGCAGCCCGGATAGCGTGATACTGGGAATGTATCTGAAGCTTCTGCATAGTCTTAAAAGCCAAGCTACAATGGTTGCAGCGGTACTTATAAACATGGCGATCAGACACTGAGAGCTGCTGTCTCTTCTGTTGTTCGTTCAAAGGGTCCTGAGGTGACTCTGAGACCCTGGAATCCTTGTTGCTAATCTTACTCCATTCCGATGCATCCCCCAGATCCTTGGATGGGTTCTGCGCCTCACTTTTAATTTCTGTGAAAGTCTTTGGGGGCTCGACGGCTTGGATGTTCTTCTCATCAACTTGGCTCTCACCTTTAAAAGAAAGCAGAAGTAAAATTGAGGATTCCAATATTAAGACAAACACTGAAAATGTGAGTATAACCACTTATTTATAATAATGTTCCTTATACCTCACTGCCATCCCCCTGCTGCCTCAGTTAACATTTGTGACAGGACAATTCACAAACAACGGCAGCCATGCAAATAATAGTTTCATAATCTATTATGATATTGTGAACATTTTGAAAACATTAACCTGCAATAGCTAAGATCTTTACTGTAAATGCTGTATTAGTGAAAAGTGAAAATACAATGCGTTTATGGCTGTGTGAGACAACACACATACAAAGCTGTAGTTACTTTACTCTTGCTAATATGATCATGACTGAGAGGGCATGAAATTCAGACTGAATATTGCTTTGCTCTTAGCAAGACCCATATCATAAGTAAATGATTCAATATTTATAGAGGAATCAAAGAAAAAACTGCACTTCGCACATATCAAAGGAACAAAAATCTTCAAAGCAAATACAGACATATTTATAGACAAAAATGCAGCTACAGCAACACGCAGAACACAAATACAGATGTCAATGTATTATACACAGTGTGTTGTGCTGTGGATTCAATGATATAACCCTATTTTAGTTCTGGTAGAGAGTAATCCTCTGATAATGTACTGGCCCAATTATTTATATATAATATATATACACATATATATTCATATATTCAGTTAAAAAACAAACATTATAGTTAGGTTCCCTATTTAGTTGCACACACCCATAGAAATTCAGCAGTTACCGTTATGGTTAACTCAAGTAACCCTAAGGTAACTGTAACTCACACCCACACCATGCACTATTTTCTCATTAATAATTGTATTGCAAATGTTGCGGTGATATTATCAATGATGTCATAAAAGTTGTCTTGACTGATGCAATATGTGGGAGCAATGCATGGCGAGGGTGCAACTTATAATTACCTTTGGTTTTTTAAGAGAATTTCCATGGTTTTCTAACTTCTGTTTCCTAACTATATCATCCCTGTAATCTTTGTTCTTTTTCAGTGAATTTCTATGTTTTTTAAACATAAAGTAATTTTAATTGCTGAAGCCAAGTCTGTCTGCCACCACACCCTACGCACACACCTCAGCAACACAGGAATCCGTGACAGAGCCATGGACTGGATCACCTCCTCTCTCACCCGCAGAACTCAGAGAGCCCACCTTCCTCCATTCCGCTCTAAAGCCACCAAAATCATCTGCGGCATACCCCAGGATTCGTCCCTCAGCCTGACCCTCTTTAACATCTACATGGCTCCGCTCACTAACATCGCCCGATCTCACAACCTCAACATCAACTCATACACCGATGACACCCAGCTGATCCTCTCCCTCACCAAGGACACCACCAAGACCAACCTCCAAGAAGGAATGAAGGCCATCACCGAATGGATGAAGGACAGCAGCCTTAAACTGAATTCTGACAAGACTGAGGTCAACTTCGGCTCTATCCCCTCCGCATGGGATGACTCCTGGTGGCATGCCACACTGGGAACCGCAACGACACCCACCGACCACGCACGCAACCTAGGATTCATCCTGGACTCCTCACTATTTATGATCCAGCAAGTCAATGCCATCTCCTCCTCCTGCTTCAACACCCTCCGCATGCTTCGGAAGATCTACAAATGGCTCCACACTGAAACCAGAAGAATAGTCACCCAAGCCCTCACAAGCAGTAAACTGGACTATGGCAATGCCCTCTATGCAGGAACCATGGCCAAACTCAAGAAAAGACTACAACACATCCAGAATTCCTTTGCATGCCTCATCCTGGACATCCCCGCCACTGCCACATCACAGCCCACCTGAGAGACCTGCATTGACTCCCCATCAACAAGAGCATCACCTTCAAACTCCTCACCCAAGCTCACAAGGCACTGCACAACCCCGGACCAGATTACCTCAACAAATGGCTCTCCTTCTACACCCCGACCCGACAGCTTCGCTTCGCCGACCTTGCCCTCGCCACTGTCCCACGCATCCGCAGAACAACCCACGGCGGCAGATCATTCTCGCACCTCACTGCCAAGACGTGGAACACTCTTTCCACCCACCTGAGTCAGACTAAGGACCTCCTTCCCTCCAGGAAACTTCTCTAGACTTGGCTGTTTGACCACTATCCCGCCCTCCCCCTCAGCGCCTTGAGACCCTCACAGGTGAGGAGTGCGCTTTACAAATTCCCTGATTGATTGATTGATTGATTGATTGATTGATTGAAAATGGCTGCCAACACTTCCTGGCTGAAGTGTTGGCAGCCAATCTGATCTCAGCATGAGATCTCTGGCATCCGCTGAGCCTCCGCGTCCATACATATACAAATTTGGATTTCTTTAATTTTTTCAAAAACGACTGAACTGATTTACACCAAATAGCAAAAATAGTGCTTTTTGGGACAAGAACAACCTTTCTGCCATATTTGATGTATTTCCATCTTAACGGTTTGGGTTGTAATTGTGTCTAAAATCTTTATGGAAATTAACATGGCAAAACACACTTTTTTTACCCCTACCTCCTTTTCTTGGCCCCCGCTGATCACCCCGAAACGTTCCAATGACAACAAAAGATTCATCAAAAGGCCCAATGATGTAACCACGTCAAAATATGCTTTTTCTATGTAAACTATTGACTACCTATTGGCGATATATATATAGTTCTGCACAGAAGAAACCTCTGAATAGAATTACACATCACACGCATTAATGTAGAACTTTCCTCACTGGATGTCCTTGCTTGTTTATATTTCTCTAATCTAGTCAGTAGCGCTTTAGAAATCAGCATTTAAAAGGTGTTTGGGTTAGTCATTAAGAGGTTACATTTTATAGTTATCTCAATCGTTAATTTGTAGAGGGTCCATGGTACAAGTACCACGAACGTCTACAGCTGAAAACATTTTTTAAAAAATCAGATCTGATGTCTGAGAGAACTTTCCTTCTAGTCAGCCATGTCATTACAGCAGATCGTGGGGCTTGCATAACAGCCATGCAAACCATAAGTCGCACACCACTGCAATAATAATAAACTCATAATATTTATGCCAATAACTAAAAACACAACACCTAAAAGTGAAATGTAATCAAACAACACATACTCAAAGTCATACATCCGTAGTGGTCTCTGTCAGAGTGGTAAGGGTAATGTCATAAGTGTTTTCTTCTGTAACATGATTTACAACATTTGCTATTGCATCTTTCAGTAAGAGTAAAGTCATGTGCATTGCATTTGGTGTGCGGGTTATGGTTTGTATGGTTGTTTTTTTTAGGTATGGACTGTGCTCCTAACTATAACCTATGCGTTCCAGCTGTTTTTCTGTTTTAATTTTGAACCCTGACTGCTCTTCAGCTGTTTTATAGCTGATTTTTAAACATAAACATACTTGAGGTATTTTAACCAAAGCTAACCATAACTTGACTTTAAACTTCGATTTTTGCAGTGAAAAAATACAGGCAAACTTCACTCCATCAAGTGCGTCCCTGCTTAGCAGGGAATGTCTAGATAGTCTAAAAATACACCCTAGTGCCACCTTCCACAAATCTTAAGGAAGAAGGCAAATGAGAGACTTATCTACACATGGATTACACATTTCCATTGACAGTTTGAAAAAGACATTCACTTGTGCACGGGGTGCATATTTCATGCTTCCAAAGTAAACTTAGAATAGTGCTAGCGAACCACCAACATCATATGTAGACCTTGCCAATTAATTTCTAGCCAGAATCATGGACTTTTGCACGCTAAAGCACTTCTCAAAAGTATAACTCAACCCTTTGGTTCAAAGAATAAGTATTGGTGGAACTGTATGTTAGTAAGGAGCACTTATGAACAGGGAAATTCAGCAAGAGTGGCAGAATTGCAGTAGTCATACATGCAGAAATAGTGGTGGGGCTGAGAACAATTCTGGAAGGGGCACCCCGCAGAAGTTGGAGAAAGCCCACAAACTGGGCAATCACAGACCTCTTCTATGTAGTTTGGCACACTGGAAACAAAAGCAAATAAGGTACTGTGAAAGACGGGAATATGAGTTTCTAGGGAGGGAAGGGTTTTAGTGTGATGGATGGTGTGTCTTGCGAATTGAAAATACCTTCTCCTCTAGGAAATATGCTGAATGTGCCAATGCACATCTCCTAGCCACACTTGTCTTTGGAATTATCCACATGTGGAATGGGTGCTTTCTAAAGAACTCATAGGATTTTTGCAGAATCTGTAAAAGATGGATATCTAATACAGTATAAGAGTTACCCCATGGGAGGAGAGTTTGGATTTGTTTAACTTAGCCATTTATTAAATGAACTCTTTCATAGTCAATATGTAGCATGCCATACACTCAGCAGGGAGAGTGCACCAACTTCTAATCAAAGAAATCTCTTCAAGGAACATCCATGTAAACATAACCATGTCCACAAAATATACATACAACTGGAAGAGAACCCACACACCTACAAGCAAGATCTTCTTGGTCATTTCTCTCATCTCTTCTCATGTGCTCTGTTGCTCTACATTTAGAAACCATACATTCCCTCACCCATCACCCACCAGCACGCACAATGACAGCGTAACTGATGTACCTGAAGTCTTCCCTGAGCCTTCTGTTTTGATAGTTCCAATGTCGTGCTCTGCCTTTTCTGAAGCAGCTGGGGGCACTAAAAGGCTGTTGGGCATCACCACATCTGGCGCTGAAACCTGCAATTATATTATACAACAGATAAAAGATTACATTTTGTACAAATGTTGTATGGAAGGCAATTGACTGCATATCTAAAGCAGCATCTTTATGGTATTTTAAAATACAAATATGTATTTGTTTAATTGGTCATTCTGGTGGGTAGCCTAATGAAGTGATATTAGGAATCGCTGGAATTGAACTGTCAAGTTTTCAAGTTTCGAAGTGAAAACATGAGTAGATTAATATCTACTAATATACGGATTTGCAGTCATGCATCAATTTTAATGGCCACAGCTGTGGAAAAACGCTCAACACTCCACTTTCTTTCTCTGACATCAAAGATGTATCAACACAAGAAGTATGTATTTCAATACTGTATATATTGTATGCTGCAGTTGTAAGTGGCTATTGATTCGTTAACTGTTCAGTTGGCAAAAATATCAGCCACCCCAACTGCAATCACCATGTCTCTCTCTAATACAAGACAAGGTGATAGGAACACTGTGCTCTAACCATCCAGGAAAAGAGATTCCCAGTTGCCAGACACAGGGATGGGAACATGACCTCACATGCCCCCAAGAATAACCTCAATAGCTTTTCTCCATACTCCATACCAATGTATTCGAGAACAACAAACGGATAGCTCTCAAATTCACCATATAGGGCCAGATGTATGATCACGGCCCATTGCGATTCGGTAATAGTGATTTTTAAGAAATCGCTACTACCGACTCGCAAAGGGCCATGTATCACATTTGCAAATCGGTAATAGCGATGTCTTAAAAATCACAAATGCTCTTACCGAATCGCAAATTGCGATACCGTCCACATTCGCAGCTATGGGCCTGTTGGCCCATAGCTGCAAATTTTTTGCATTTCCAAAATTGCGATTTCTGAACCAGAAATCGCAATTTTGGAAATGCAAAAGGCCAGGGTGCTGGGGGCCTAAGGCCCCCTCTCCTGCACCCCAATTTATTTATTTTTGAACATGTGAGGTACACACATGCCAAAAGAGCATGTGTGCTTTACATGTTAAATTTAAAAATGCAGTTTTACTGCATTTTTTAATTTTGCACCAGGTTAACACCTGGTTGCAGATCAAGGTATTTTGCATGTGCAAAATACCATTCTGCGAAAAATCGCAATTTGCGATTTTTTGCAGCATTGCCTTGCGACCTGGATTTTGCGAATCACAAATTGCGATTCGCAAAATCCAGGTCGCAACGCAAAAAATCGCAATTTTTGCAATTTCTACTTTGTGTTCTGCGAATGCCTTTCATGAATTGCAGACCACTATTTTGCACTCGCAAACGGCCGATTTTACCGTATGCGAGTGCAAAATATTTTCATACATCTGGCCCTTAGGGGGTCATTCTGACCCCGGCGGTCGACAGACCGGCGGTGCCCCGCAGGGCATTCTGACCGCGGCGGTTCGGCCGCGGTCAGACAAGGAAAACCGGCGGTCTCCCGCCGGTTTTCCGCTGCCCTACAGAATCCTCCATGGCTGCGGAGCGCGCTCCGCAGCCATGGGGATTCTGACACCCCCTACCGCCATCCTGTTCCTGGCGGGAGGATGGCGGTAGGGGGTGCCGCGGGCCCCTGCAGTGCCCATGCCCATGGCATGGGCACTGCAGGGGCCCCCGTAAGAGGGCCCCACAAAGTATTTCAGTGTCTGCTATGCAGACACTGAAATACGCGACGGGTGCCACTGCACCCGTCGCACCTTCCCACTACGCCGGCTCAATTCTGAGCCGGCGTCCTCGTGAGAAGGTTGATTTGCCCTGGGCTGGCAGGTGGCCTTTTGGCGGCCGCCCGCCAACCCAGGGCAAATCCCAAAATACCCTCAGCGGTCTTTAGACCGCGGAGCGGTATTTTGGTGGGGGTACTTCGGTGGGCGGCCTCCGCCGCCCGCCGAAGTTAGAATCAGGCCCTTAGTGTCTTAACACGTGTTTCTCTGTTCATATATTCTAGCTGGACATTAAAGGAGGAACAACAAGCCTTATTCCTTCCACGTCAGTATGTAATTGTTTAGCTAGTACTACGGAGCGTAGATTACTCTTTCCCATCTTTCACAAGTTCAGAAGGTATTTGAAAAAATGTCTATCTGATGTGAGCCTTAGTAGAAATTACCAAATATTATCACATGTACACGAAGCACAATTTACCTATAATCTACAAAGTCTGTAATCATAAAATACCAAATCAAATGCTTTGAAACTGTTATTCTCTGAATGTCTGAGGTAAATAACTGTGTCCCCGTGCTTACCGTCATTAGCAGCTTCTCCACGCAGTCTGGAGACACGCTGTGCAGGTGGGTCAGATGGAGCTGGAGATGCATTTTGTTGCTGAGGACATCTTGGCAGAGAGGACAGCATATCACAGGTTGCATGGAATGCTGCGACAGGATATGCATCTGGATCCGATTTGGGTCTTTGCTGTTGTAGTTACAATAAGGACATTGGTAGAACTGAAAGAACAGGACACAAGATGTAAGCGTTGCTACTATCCCGAGCCTCTGATCAAGCAGTTTGCTAAGAAGGTCAAATAAATAAAAAGGTCTTGAGAGATGCCAATTGCATCGATTGGTTCTGAAACTTACCAGATGCAGTAAAATACATTTCCTAATTGAGCAGTACTGTGCCCCAAAATGAGCATCTGATTGGATAATCCCACATAGCCTTCTGAAAAGTCTGTTATGGCGTGCCATATTTTGAATCATTTCAAAGCCCCTTAGTAAGGGTTGGAAAGTGGCTGGGTTTCGTGATTCGAACTGCCGCATACTATTCCATCCTCTGAATCACACAAAACCTTTCTAAGTAGCGGGCAAGCTAGGGTAGGAGGAGCACTGTCTGTGAATGACTGATCTTTAAAAGTGTCCTCCTCTCAGCACAGTGGGGTCTTAAAAGCACGTACATCCTCAGAGTGAGGTACTGAGCTTCCAACTAGTGATATGGCAAGCGGCAGGGGTATCAGACACACAGCCACTTGGGTCAGTACTGGTGAGGGTCAGAACAGCACTACGAGCCAGAGCAAGGGGCAGCCTGCACAAGAAGCCTCCTTTTGTGTGAGACCTAGAAACAGAGCAGTAAAGTAATAAGGGAGAATGGCTCTACCAGCCCCCAGACATGCTCTCTACCGATGGGACCATTGCCAGTCCCTAGTAGACTTAAAATGCTCTCCTTAGGGAATGCCATAGTGTACTGTTGCTCGCACTAATGGAGTGACCACAGTTGGATGGTCTGGAGTGGGAGAAAATAACTTCCTTTTCCACACAATCAGTAAGTAAGGTTGGAAGATAATAGATTTAATTCTGTGGAGCCACAGAGTTGTTTGTCCTTTTATGAACATTTTTACAGGTTTTGGTCTTCGTTTTTATTTTTTTATGAATTCCAATATGGAACCTTAACATCGTGCTTCTATGATCCAGATTTATGGATACAGCAATTAAAAATACTGCGTTATGCCATTAACCATTAGTTTTTCTAATTCTGACCGCAGCCCACCATGCCACAGAAGGAAGCAGTTGAAGTACCTGGTCTTGAAAATGCTTATTGTCCTCTATCGACCTAATCCTTTTTGTTGCGGGATCCTCTTCTTTAGCCTGTGCTAGCTGGCGCTTTCCGGCTACCGCATTTGCTTGGGCTTCTTTCTCAGACGCATGTGTTCTTGTCACTAAACAAAGAAAATTGAAATCATGTCAAATGGGCATCAATGGCAATATTCAAAGAAAGTTTAGCTTTGAGAAACTGATTTTCAAAGCAAGTGTGATGGATTACCAGGGAAATGCCCATCTTTCTCAGTCTTCAAAAACGTCAAAGAACACGCGTGACACATTTTCAAAACAGACTTCTCATCTTTGTTCAGGTATCCTGTTCCTTCTCTGAAAAAGTATTCACTGGCTTCCTTTCTCTAAAGAACACCAGGATTTCTCAGAACACATGGTTCAGAATAAGAAAACATGGTCGGCCTATTAACCTGCATGTTACTGTTTCCAGACTCAATTACCACAGTGAAAAAAAACTTTGTTCTGATAAATGTTTGTTTGTATTTACTAACTTGATAAAGGTGTCTTCACAGAGCTCTAGCGCACGCTTATTTTTCTAGACAAAAAAGAAAATGCAGTTGTGTCTGGTATTTTAAATGAAAGACACATCCCCAACTAGAACATAAAAGCTAAATATAGGACATGCATTAAAGCACTTTGGTTGAGAGCACCTCTTCAGTAATCAGATCATTATTAAAAATTGAAATCTCAACCTAGTAATTGCTGTGTGCACTTGATGTAGACGCTGTGTGTACAATGCTGTGTTTTCAAATATTGCCTGAACTTGCTTTGAAATGTAGGGAAATGGCCTGCATATATCAAAGGAAAGAGTCCAATTCTAATTTCCCAGCCATCGGAAAATTCTTCCCAGCAACAATTTGCAAGATAATCTCTTCTGCTAGGCTGGATATTACCGCAGCATTGGGTAGGCATGTCACATACACTGCACGACGAACACAGAACCTCATTTACCAACCATTGAAATCTCATCGCAGAGCGGCATCGCCTGACCTTTTTTCTTCTGTTTATTATGAGTATTTCTAATTTTAACTTTCAATTTTCGCCATCTTCCAGTCAATTTGCAACTAAATTATTTCCAGGATGAGGACACTATCACTGGACAACTGGGTGCAAATACATCTTGAAATGCAATAAAGCTAAGCTATTGATTGCTATCAGGCCCTTTGTAAATATACACTGCAGCAGTAATCTGATTGGACGTTGTGCATCAAGATGTGCCCCCTGTATTTTTAGCATACACAAGGTTCATGAAAATAAACAAATTGCACCTCATTTGAAAATACAAGTTTTAATTTAAGGTAATAAGGGGGGTGTTAGAGAAACATGGTAGAGGCTGAGCAGAAAACACTTTCAATGCCTCAAAATCAATAGTTTCATGCAACCACATTTACTGTGTTGAGAAAACAGAAAGCATATTCTAGTGCAGTGGTTCCCAACCTTTTGACTTCTGTGGACCCCCACGTTATCATTACTGGAACCCGGGGATCCCAAAAGAATCTTTTTGGGAATCCGGGGACCCTCACTGAGTCATTACTGGAAGCTGAGGACTGTGGCCTAAACATTGTCAATTATTTGAAATGCAAAACAATAAACACAAAATACAGAAACAAGCATTCATCAAAAACATACACAAGTAATAACACATTTTATTTATTTTGCAAACAAATATAAATAAAACAAATAAAAAATGTGATAGGAGGATTGAAGCTTTTCCAAATTCAGTTGAAGACACACACCATCCATACTATATTGTGTTTGATGCGGCTGCACTGCTCTCACAAATCAATCCGAGGATACTAATGCAATTTGTAGTCTCCAATTTCAAACTCCTTGACATTTACAATACGCTTTAAAATTTCCAGGTATACAGTTTGTCACTTTATCTATATATACTTCATTCATTCGTTAATATTATTTCATTTTTTAAACAGAGGAGGCTTCGCTGACCCCCAGACTTCCCCGGAATACAGGATGGGAACCACTGTTCTAGTGTCTCTAGACGTGGAAAGGGTCATCATTTCAGTTGTCTCTGCAGGATGTGCAGGGCTGTTCTGATCGCATGTTTTTGCTCACTACAAGTCTCAATAACCCCAATCTGGCTTTCCTGGTACTTCACAGTGGCATTGCTAACAAATAATCCTGTGTTTAGCTGGTTTTGCATGCCTTTGTTTGCAAACTTCTTTTTCAGTGTTCTTCTGGCATAAGTATTTGCACTTGCACTGGACAAGGCCTGGGGGCATGGAACTTTCTGATTTCTCTTCTATGTAAATCTAGAAACCCACAACAAAGCACATTCCTCGCAGGTAGGAAAAATGAAAATGTTACTGGAGATCACACCTATGAGGTGATTACATCACAGGATTTAGATTGGATTTTATTACAAATTAGAGTTGGGACATAAACTTTTCACTATTGAGAGCTGCTCCTTCCCTAGGAGTAAAAGGTTTTCTCCTCCTACAAACAAGGTGGGGCTGATTAACAAAAGCATTTATGAGTAAGGGTAAGTAGCACTACAGGAGTATTATTTTAGGACTTTTACCCGCAGGGCTGATTTACAAAAGCATTAATGAGAAAGAGAAGTAGCACTACAGGAGTATTTTTTTAGCACTCTTACCCGCGGGAATTCTGATATGCTGTGAATGCAGGTCCTGCCTGGATCATGTAGCTGGGTGACAAGGCCAATGTCACTCCTCAGTCGTATTCTAGAAAGTGTACTGAATTGTATATGTGCATTCTTTATTCTGCAGCCACGTTTATAATTAACAACATAAAGGCAAAGGAATGCAGGAACCTAAGGGACCACAAAGCAGTCTCCCGAGTGAAAATGTAATTTTTATGAGCGTTCAGCTCATAAATAGGAAAATAAGATCTCCCTACCACTATGCACTAAAGGGAGTGCCCCAGTCTGAAGAAATACAAAAGGCTGTGCGCTCTGTACACCTATACAGGAAGAGTTTGTTAATGGTCTCTCATTCTTCAAAAAAAAAGAGGAAGGGAAGAGAAATCAAAAGTAATCTACTAAAGAAATATGTTTTCTTCAAATGCTGTGGACACAAACATAATATGTATTGCGTTTGTAGACATTTAAATAGAATTATTAACACAATTTAAGCCATTTGACAATTCCCAACATGTTAGGTAACTGTGAATATTTTTCAAAATACATTTATTGTTATTCTCTCTAATTTGACTGGCATGCAAGGCTAATTTTCATTTCAAAAATTAACTTTAATTTCCATATTTTCATTGTGTTTACTAGCTCAGTTAAAAAATGTCTTCCCTTAGACGTGGCAGAGACAAATTGCATTTTCAATGCAAATATATTAATCTGGATAAACTCAACATTAATTCCTGCACTGCAAAGAGATGTAATTTGGATTATAATTAATCTAAGGTGGCACTACATTTAAATGACAATGTAAATGAGGCCTGGCTAGGCTTTCCTTTTTGGAATGAATATTCAGGAACTATATTTTGCATGTTGTTATGTCTCATTTTGAAAGCCAAGTCCTCGAGATATGATAAGCAACACAGCACAACATCTTACAAAAACATACTGTTACTAACATGTTGATCCTTCCATGTCCAGCACATTAGGGGCTGAAGGGGTCCAGTGTTCTCCTGTCTAACTTGCCAAGAATTAGATTCACATGTTGGCTTTCTGGGATATCTTAGACAAGACTTGCAAAACTAGATTTGTGAAACAGTCTAAATTAGCATCCAATTATGCAGAAGCACCCTGCAGTCATTATGAACGCACAATAGTTCATTTGTTAATTGACTGACATGACTTCTAAGCACACTTACGTAAATACAACACTGAAAAGTACAATCAAAACTATTTCCTCTCTATAGGTGGGAAAAATTATACATTGTGGAAGAACACACAATTATGTGGGCCACGTATACAGATGGGTGAAAAAAGGGACAGGGGTGGGTACAAAACGGACATGCCCAGGTTTACATGGTGTGCCAAATGGCTGTACCAAATGTATGGCTCGGCCTGAGTAACCACTTGACCATGACTTTACTTGAATACACACTAGCACCCGAAATCCATACAAGCTTTGGGATCAGTCCCTTGCCACATGAGGTAATCGTCAACAAATGATGCTATTTCATAGTGCTTAAGGTGCTCAGTTGTACAGTGTTGGTACCCTGAAGTGGGGTGAAGGTTGCCATGTTTTATTGTCTTTTATGGCACTGATGACTCAACCTGTGACTTTAACTATTACTAGCAACTGGATGCCACCTCCGCTGAAAGATTTACACAGAAAGGAGCTCTGTGCTCGCTTACAGATAACGCCCCGATGAAAGCAGTCACTGTATAAACGGGGGTCAGAGGCCTGCGAGGGGGCACTAACAGCAAAGGCAGCAAAGGTGTCTGCTCGTATATATATCTTGGAACTTACCCTAAAGGATGGAAATGGCAAAGAATCTAATGTAAGGTTCCTTTGTGGAGGGCAGGCATAGCAGTATCTTATGCTCCAACTGACTGCCATATAGGACACATAAAAATAGCAAAGATACAAGTTCTCACAGTCAAAACTAGCCACCTTCTAGGGACCTCCAATGCTTTCTCAGTTGTGCCTTCTTCACTAGATTTTGTCATAGGCACAAAATCATAGAACATATATAAACAGTACCCTCAAAATGGAGTAGTGTGTACACTGAATTACCATCGCTAAGTACGTATGTAGTGAAGCTGGGAATCAAAAGGAGGTCGATGAACTTCAAGAAGAGGCCTCTGAATGTATCCTCCTCTTATGTTAAGGCAAAGGGCGCCCTGGCACCGAGAACAATAGAAGTAGTCAAGCTCGGACAAAAAACAGGTGCTCAGCTTTCTTTTAAACTGATGATGCCAAGGGATCCTCGTAATGTCAGTAGGTAGAGAGTTCCATATTAGGGAGCACGAATTGAAAAAGACAGGACACCAATCCGACTACATTCAGAGCAAGGGGTCACAAGGAGAGGTTTAGAAGCTGAGTGTAAGGATTGTGAAATTAATTTGCGTTTTCATCTCAACAATATCATTAGTTATTGGCCCATCTAAGAAAACTAGGTTACACCCAAAAGTTAATGACAGAATAATATATTTCTATATTACTGTAGCATGGCCTCTTGGAGAATGGATAAGACTGGCCTCTACCTCGAGGGTAGAGCAGGACAAATCTCAACCACAAGGCCTTTCCTTATAAATCCCCAACCATTTCGCAGTTCCTTTTGTTGATGTTGGGAAATGACTGTGACATCTGTGCAGGTGCTTTCTGCTGCTATACCAATGTCTTTCAAGATATGATGCATTTAAATAATACATTGTGTTTTCTGTGGGTGTGGTTAAGACACTAATATAATTGTGTACTGAGTGTCTAGTCTTCATCTCAATGGCTTTATTTTATCAACTTTTGGAGGGCGAAAAACAGGAGTGGCCATGTTGGAGCTCAAATCAGCACTTGCAGGCAAGATACAGTTTTCAGCTACAGAGGTTTAACTCACTGAACTGTCTCATCGGCATGAAATTCAGAGTAAGAAAATTACCAATGGGGGCTGCTGCCGAGCAAAGTCTATTACACAGGTAAAACTGTAATTTTTGAGCAACTAAATGTCATGACTGTAAATACAAGGGCTTCTGCGCATCGCTGTCACTGGATCCCACAGGGAAAGATAGATGACTACCTGAAACTAATAAGCCTCAACCTGTTTCAGCACTTCTTCTGCTTCAGTGAGTCCGACATAATGCAACTAGGTATAGCGTGCAGCAAAAGTAGCCAATGTAATATTCATTGCGACCATAGATTTCCATCTCATACATACAAAGCATGGATGAAGTCACATTTTTGCCAAATCAAACAAAGAAAAAAAGCCCTGGGTCTCCACACCAGATGCTGGCCCAGGGTTTGTTTGTGCATAAGTAAATGTCATGACATAGGGGTTTTGTTTTCAAAGACAGTAGCTTTCATTATTGGACTTTGTCTATTCCAGGGGATCAAAAATACTCAACTCTTAATCCTCTTTCAATGATATTTCCTCTTTCTTAGACTGAATCATCTGCAGCCCTTTTTTCTCCTCTGCAGGTTTTTTTTTTTTTACTAACCTCCTCCTCCTCGACCCCTTGAAATACCTTAAATAAAAGCTCAGGAAAAGGGCATGGACTTAAATGAATGCTTTAGGAGCGAACGCAAATAAAAGGGAACCTTCAGTCTTGAGGCATAGAGGGGGTCGTTTAAATGCAGGAGAGGAAAAAAAAAATCAAGTGGCATCTAATCCCGCGCTTATGAAAAATTAATATGTCATCAGAGGAATCACAAGTCCAGCGAAGATTAATGAAAGACGCTTAAAAATTACAAGCACACAAACTGATTTGATTAAAAAATAATCTCACTGGTCGTCCTGTAATATTCTTCAACTTATCCGCATCTATCCTGTCAGATGGTTATGATTAAAAATAGGTCAATAGGAGGCTAGTGGTAGAAAGCACATGCAAGGCTTGCAGGCAGTGAGTCGTAGAAGGGATGTCCAGACGGTCTAAAGTGAAAAATTATTCAATGAGCAGAAGCAAGGGAGCAGCATTTTTCATAGCCTCACCGGGGTCTTCGCTTGTCTTCTTCAGCTCAGATGCGTCCTTCTCAATGGACTCCTTCTCCTCCGCTGAAGCCACTGTCGTTGTTTTGGCAGCTCCCTCGGTCTCCTCACCTTGCTCCTCTGTGATTAACAGAGAAAAGAGCCACATGACTGGCTGTTTAGCATCAATTAAAAAGAGGCATAAGCCTTCAGAGAGAGAGAGAGGAAAAAGTGACAACAAAACAAAAGGACATGAGGGAAATACGTATACATGTGGAGGGTGAATGACACTTGAAAGAAATCGGCTCTTAATTAGAAATATTCACCATTTTTCAGACTCAGCACCAAAATTATAACCTTCAGTGGAGCAGGTGGAGTTTTCCATGACATCTCAAACACGGTTCATTTTGTGGCCTTTGTTGCAAAGTGATGTGTGTCAAAAGCAAAATGGCTTTGCACAAAAAGGATAGGGAGAAATATGATTTAAAAAAAATATATAGAAATTCTTCTGGCTGAGGGTGGGGGCTGGGGGAAGAGTTACGGCAGTCTTGTGGTGCCAGTGTTTTAGGTATCATCACTTGGCCATGCTGAAACATTTGGACTGGGCTCAGATGGGGGAGCTCCGGTGGGTGTTAGATACAATGAGCTGGCACCTCGTGCACTTCCCTGGTGTTGGCACCAGCCAGATTATGTGGAAGTCTTCACAGTAACTCAACCCTATTTAATTATTCAACAGATTTTAGCTATGACTGCTGCTGGATTAATCTGTTTATGCAGTTAGCCTCAGTGCTGGAGCTGTGTCCCACTAATCCGTGAAAGGCCTACTGTTCTTTTCCATCCTCTCATCATTTGTCTCTCACTGTGCTGATGTCACGTTTTAATGATTTTTTTTTGCAATCGGAGCATTTCAAGATAACCAGACTTGCAACTTCCCACTACACTTGCGCTCCACATTGCTTATCATGTGATGACAGCTGAATACCTACATAAAGAGAGGAACATGACGGGTAACTGTGTAATTTGGTTCGATATTGCCATCAAAGAGTTGTGGTGACATCATAAACCTTGATGCCAAAGGCCGAATGGTTTGTAAATGTTACCAGAGCCCTGTACCATTTTACACATGTTACCCGTTAGGTATTTCTTCTAATATTACAAGATGTTTGGGGTAGTTAGCATGAAAAAGTTGTTTTCTTAACAGCACAGCTAACAATGGGCTCTGACCTGAAGTAGAATGTTTTGGTTTTGTTTACCTTTCATAAATAAATTCTTGAGAAATGAATGTATGAGGGCTAGTGGATTTATGCCACGCTGGCTGCAGTGTTTACCGCTTAGTTATGGAGTTACTGCATCTGTCAGATAATTTGCAGATTTTCACAAAAAAAGGTTGTTTTCAGTAAAAAGATATTAAAATAATACTGCCAGAAAAGGGAACACTGAAATATTGTCCATATTTCACAGTCCCTTGTGAAATATGGGCTTCTATACCACTGCATTTTCTGCAATAAAAGCACCCAAACATGGTATATATAAGCCAAGACACTGAAAAATAAATGTGTACCAATAACACATTATTTAGAGCAACTGTACTAATAAACGTGAATTCACACATTTATTACAATAATGTAAAGGTCAGATTTGAGTTTATTCATGCAGTTAAATCTGCATGAGTGAAACACGTTTTTGTCTTACAGAGTGCATGAAATAATTAATTTACAATGGGACATCCTCTCTTAATAGCCAATATGGGCCTCTTAACTCGGAATTTACAGTGCTGCACAAATGTAATCACTTGCATCCATCCTGGCCTAGTTAAAAAAAAAATTGCTAGGGCAAACTTGAATGAACAAATGCCATGGTATAAACATATATATATATATATATATATATATATATATATACACATATGGAGAGAGAGAGAGAGGTGCTATATACACACAGACATCTCCAACGTATGAAGAGCCTGAACTGGAAGCTTCAAAACAGGTTTATCAAATGTTTTTTACGTTCTTAGCAGATCAAAATTCAATATCGTACAGAAGACCCAACTTCACCATAATTAAGAGAGTCCCAGTAGTTCACAAGGTAATATAGCAACAAAAAGGTAGATGGGGCGACAGGGATAGGCAACTAGACAGCTAAAGAGAAATAAATACTGTCAGATAGAGTGATAAGCATACAGATCAAGAAGCCCTTACAAATATTGCAAGTAAAGCCGCAATGAGTCAAAGAAACAAGTTTCTCCCTGTCATAAAATAATTTGTAAATTAACTCTAGCAATGCACACAAAAATCACAGATGCCCATTTGAGCATGGTCAGTTTTTTCACGCCCTATAAACAGCATTTTAAGCGGGGCATGCGATACAATTAACCCTTCGGGCACCGCGCTGAAGGCGGCTCCTGTGCCGACATTTTAAGTGTCAGGCATTAACTGAAAATTACACATGGCATAAAAATTTCATCGTGAACGCAACAGTGATTGAAAGGGGGAGCGGTGGCACTCGCCTGCTCCCCATGTTTTATTAATAACATTCTGACAGCAGACTGAAATATCCTCTGTCACACAAAGCAGCTGAGCTCAAAAAAATTGATCTTGGTGGCTTCATTGCTAGGCAAGCATTGTAACGGTGCTCTAAGAAGATACCGCAAAAAATGGAGGCATGATGTTCTGGGCGAATGAGGGGCCCCGCGTGTGGAAACGGGAGTCCACCTTGAACCTGACTTTGAACTGCATGTGTTTGGAAAACTAAATTGGATAACCGCAGGAAACTGGCATTTTCCATAGAAAGTGGGTGGAAAAAATAACCTCCAGTGGGGGAGGTTCCTCTGGGAGCCAGGCATATTTTAGAAGGAAGGTGGCAACACCCCCCAAAAAACAGCTTTGCTCTCGCGCGCGTGTGCGTACTATAAACGCTTCTATTGGAGTTCTCCTGGAGAACGGGATCTCCCTTACCTGTATACATTTTTCTAGATAAGTACCCGACGATAATATGATAATGCACATAAACAATGAAGTTCAATTGTAATAATGTATTTATTCCACAGTGGTCTGTCGCACAATTGCGCCAGTGGCATTAGTGCTCTTTGCAGTGCAACAAGGAATATACCATGCCTACATCCTACATATCCGAATGTCCAATTAAGAATGCCAATTGGTCACCTAAACCTCCGCACTGTTAACTGTGCGGTCCAAATGTAGGCTCATAGGTCTATAATTTGAACGCATAGATATGCTAAGTGAACAGTCGGTGTTCCACGCCCCTAAAACGCATGCGCAGTGCACACTTTTCCCACCTGCAATCGCTCGCTCCTCGCCATGTAAAGTGCAATGGGGTTCTCGCTTCCGTGCACAGCACCTTGAGGATGCTGTAACTTAAATCTACGTAGAGCACACTCTGTTGACACACGCCTGGGCCTGCAAGAGAATGGCTGAGGTCATCTCCGTCCCAGCCTTGCTTCAAGGGCACATTATGCACGTGTGTACTCGGAAGGGGGCTCGGGGGCTGGGAGGGGGCACACTTCTGCTTGCTGCAGGCCTTTATTTCTCCGAGTGCTGCCTGCTAATCAAAGCCTACGCGCTCCCAGTCACAGCGGGAAGGGCCGCCGTGGTTGGGAGGGTGGCAGGGTGGCAGGGGTGCGCAGTTTGGGCCTGTGATCCCGACTGCAGACGGCCGTGTTTAATGCCAAGCGCGCGCCCCGGAGGCTCGCAGCCGGTGTCAGGCCCCGCGGCCCAGCGCAGCCCGTGGCGAGACCCTTTTGACACACACACGGAAGCGCAGGCTTCCTTTCTCTTCCCAGATTTACTGACCCCATTCCCCCAGGGCTGCGAAATGAAGTGTCAAAGTGCTACCGACTGTCCTTATCTTGAGGGGACATAAAAAACTGTAGGGCTTCGAGGGCGCGCCTTGGTAAAACATTGCGTGTCAAGGCACAGGAGGGGGAAAGCCGAGGCACCAAAAAGGAAAGCTATCATCTGGGTCTCATCAGACGGTTGTTGCAGGGTGCTCTTCGGTGCGTTTTTCGCCTGGTATGTGTTTTAAGTGTGAGAGAAATTCCCAGACATGCTCTCCTATACATCATCGTGGTGTCTGACCCCGGCCTGACCCTGGCAACAGTTTGAGAAATCTGAATGTGAACAAAGGCTCTGTGTCAGCAGCGGGGAGAGATTGCGGGGTAGACTTTCCCCCCATCAACTTTAATCGCAAACAGCAGTTTTGAGGCCATAACTTTACAGGGTTCCACTGGGCCGAAAACATGCAACCTCTGTAGGTGAAAATGCCCCTTCCCGCGGCCTGTGATTTTCCTCAGCCCTCCGGTGCTCCCTTTGATGTAGCCAGGCAATTAGCTCTAATGCTCACGAGCTGCAGGCCTGCTTCATGGCTTGGAAGGTGAGAGCTGTTTATTACAGGTAGGCTCCTGGGAGCCGTAAAGGCATTCTGCAATTTTAATTACGAAAAAAAGCTAATCTGAAACATAACTACTATGCAAGGCAAAACAATTACTATCATTATTATGCACAGTGCAAACTACCCGACTTATCCTCCCTTGGCACTCATTTAAATTAAAAATCAAACAGTTGGTTCGCCAAACGTGCTGCTGTGGGCTCATGCGGGTACCACGCACAGTGCACCCCAGCAGTGCCAGAGGCAACTACCGCAGGGTCGTGCCATGGTTTACACACGCCTAACCGGGGCACGTGGCCCTTTTATCGTTTTCAAAGCAGCCCCGTATTCTAGTTTTGCTTGTACAGTTTTAAAACTCGTAAATATTTTATAAATGACAACAGAACATAGGATTCACATGCACTTGAAGGGGTTTTCGCGAGTGATTGTTTTGCAACAGCATTTTGTTCGCACCTGGTTTTATTTATTGTAAACGCCGCACGGTCCTTTGAAGTAGGCCCGTTCTCCCCGGGGTTTAACGCTTATCAACTTTCTCCCACATACTCCCTTTTTTTCCAGAAACTTCTGTTAGTGGTTAATGCAGTCCACTTTCTATGGAACTTGTTTTTCCCGTTAATGAGCGGCAGTGTTGGTGCTTGTGTGTTGGGACAACTGGTCTATATTTCTGTGCTGTGTACAGTTCCAAATGTAGCTATTTATTTTTTTTAAACGACAACACCCCTGCCATACTGGTATTTCTTTCCTGAAAGATTTGCTTTCAGTATTTTTATCAGTGTGCCCCAAAAACCAGGAGGGCAGGCTATGTGATATTTAAGTCAAATATGCTTCATTTGAGCAATAGAAATAATAACAGGGCACATTAAAATACACAGAATGCAAAATGCTACAGTTACACTGTGTGTGCTTTTTTACATGATCTGTTTGTAAAATTATCTTTCTTCATTTTTGTCTCACGTTAGCAAAATTGTGTGCCTTCGGTTCTTGACACTGTCTTCAACACAGCGGCCACCTCCTCCTTGTGTTCAAATATGTGCAGAGACTCTGTCCTTGGTCTCTAGACGATGAGAGGAAGAACCGATTTGCAGATTTCATTTTTCAACAGAAGAAGCTGTGAAGAATTCCAAGTGAAACAATGTAGAAAGTGTGCTGAAGGCTGTCCAGCCTCTAGGCCCCATCCCTCATGCCTTGGGACGTGTGCAAATCTAAGCTCAACAGTACAGACGACTTGCACAGAAAGGGGATTTTTTATGAGAAATAGCACATTTCTCAGCATTAGAATATCATCTGACAATACAACACTTAATGCATGCTTCAAATGTGCATGGATCGCAGAAAAAAGTATGACTCCTAACCAGAAAACTGCACTGATCTTGGATTTAGAAAATCTGTACATCAGGTACGGGTGCAGCACACACACGTTCAATCAGCTTTAGCTGTGATTTAACATGTAGGGACCAGTGTAAACATCTGCCTACGAAGAAGTATGAAAGGAAATAAAAAGTACCAAGGGGCTAAGAAAACCTCTGTTTTCCATAGGTGGCCCTTGCAAGCGCCTCTCTGAAGTTGTTAGTAACTGTGAAAGTTAGCACAGCACAAGAGCCCCTGGCCCATTCTCTTTCCCAGTCCTGCTGCATCGTGGAAGAAGCACTGCCATTAATATGACAAAGAGCACACACGTGCCACAGAAAGGGACTGCCTTTTAAAAAGTCTAGTCACAGAGACAGCTTTTCACTTTGGCTTCGGTAGAAAGATGCAAGGAGAAGAGGCTAGCGCTTTATTTTATTGCCTCCAGGTCAATCTCAACATCAGCCCCCAACAGGAGCTGAGATATCACCCAAGCAACAGAATGTCTCAGTGGCTGCTCTAGACTCCCAAACCGTAAACACAACAAGCATCTCTGAGTCCCTGACTAACCATCAACACCACACGAGGTATTACGAGAATCCAATGTGACTGCAGGTAGCCCAAGGATTAGTAAACTGACCTGAAGGCAACCAGTGTCACAAAACTCCACAGCTATGTTGGGCATAGCATCCCGATTACGTCGAAGAACATTGTTTATGAAGAAGGAGGGCAAAATGATGGATGTCATCGGTTGCAATCTTTTATAAACGTGGTTACAATTATCGAGACAAGTGTGGTGATATGAGTCACCGGGTTAGCACATGAAGGTAATAGCTGGCCATGCACATATGGACTCGGTCACTGAAGGTTGCACAAACCAGCACAGAGAATCGCGGCTGGGCCCTGCAATCTTATGTCGCTCAGAATATACCACATACTTCTTCAGTTGTGAGCTTATCACATTATACCTCAGATGTTTCGATTCTTTCTAAAGTTACTACTGCCTTATGGGCTTTCCCTTTCTTCCGCAATTGCTTTGAAATATTAGCCGGCACTCGTCCTGCTTATCTGCAAGTAGAAATAATGTAAAGATGGGAACCTCTGTGACTAGTTCAAAATCTTTCTCGCTTTTATTTTTATTTGAGCAACTTTACAAGCATTTCGATTGTAACCAGATGTACATCCCGAGACGTGCCTAAAACACACAGGAGAACTGAGCAGGGGCGAATGTTCGTACAGCCTGAAAGGTAACATTGCTACCGGGAATTCGTTTAAAAAGTACAATATTATTGTTTGCTTTACGTGTACATCTAGATTTCTGTCATCCTGGCTAAGCTGCTACAACAACATTTTCCCAAATCAAAGTTCAAATTTGTAATTAAGCCATTCAAATGGAAGTTCCGCCTACCTATAAAAATACAAAAGTGTCAGCGCCTGATTTATGGACAAGGCAATGTCACAAAGGAGCTTGGAACACAAGTGTAGTTTCAGAACAAATCCTCCTCAAGGATGCTCGATTATTATTATTAAAATGAAAAGAGGTGCATCCACAAGGCCCTATGATTGTCAATGCGAAGGGCAGTTGGACAATGGACAACAAATGCATTGGTGGTGTTAACACCATACATAGGAAAATGGGTTTTGAGATCTATTTATTACTTGGAAATTTGAGCAACAACTATAGAGTTCATGAATGTTCCCCAAACTGTCTGAATGCCTTCCATTGCTTCGTTCAAAAAAGACTCTTTACATTTGGACTCTCTATAGTTGTCTTGGGTGAGAAAAAAATCAAGTGCTTCAAAAACCAGCAAACCAAATTAGCTTTCTTGCATACAGAGCAGTGTTTGTTTGAATAAAAACACACAAACACATTGACGTGGATGGGACAATCTGTATGAGTACTGCAAGTCCACATGTGCTGCGGATCACAAGGGAAGACCTCATCTCTTTCATGCACATATAGAAAATATGATTAACAACTGGATATACTGTCATATTTTTTCAGCAGCTTAACAGCACTTTCTTTTGACATTTTGCAGCCTCTATCTACCATGGGGCAAAAGGGCATTTGTCGCAAAGCACAGCATGCTGTTACTGAAAGTGGACAGTTTACATTTTGTTTTACACAATAACATATAAAAACAACCAAACACCAGTATGGATCATTTTAGGGATCACCAGGTGTTACAACTGCAGCCTGTGTAGGATTCCATGGACACTGAAACATTTGTCAATTCTTCCTCTCATTATGCTCTAGTAGTGGACTCCAGGTCTATTCACTGTTGTAGTGCCCTGTTTGGCCTTTACTCTTACCGCCAGGCAATTCATCTCGCTGAAATATATAAAATGTGTACTTAATAGCTCTGGACGTGAAGCACTGATTAGGTACTCCTGCATTCACTGGGAGGCTAGGTCTCTTAACCGGCTCTTCCTCCTTGTTTTCAAATGACAGACCGCTGACCAGAATAGTCGACAAGAAAGACACTGCATATGTTAACAATATGTATATATGTGTTCTCGTGCAACAACCAAGCTTTGAACAAGATTGTTTTTTTTGTTGTTGTGATCAAAGTATTATGTTGCCTGCCTACCTAAGCTATGATTGTAATAAACAGAGAGGGTATAAGGAACTATGCACTGCCCAAACGTTTACCACCAGATCCTCTTCCCCTGTGTTATAGTATTGCACAGATCCATACATCCAAGCTGTTCTTTGAGGTTCTTCCCTTTCACTGACCTTTGGTTGTGAATTGTTGCTATTCTGTTCCTCCAATGACTTTGCCTTTCTGTGGTTGCATTGTCTGCAAACCCCTTGTTCAGAAATGCTAATGATACATATGTATCTGAATGCTTCCAGGAACAGAACTGGTGTCCTCGAACACCAAAAGTACACTGCTCTTTAATTTCCTGTATTGCTCCCAGTGTTTTTCAGTCAAACGATTTCTGACACATTTCCTGACAGAAAAGAAAAATCACGCACGAGAAACATCAGACATGAAAAATGAAGCGCTGGCCACTCTTCCATGACTGGGGTCAGAGATGCATTGTATGTCAAAACAGACAATGGAGAAGGCGCTGCCTCCAACAGCAGGCCGAGCACACCCCAGACCGCAGGAGAAAATGCTTACTCCATCTGTGACTGCGACCATTCTCTGCAATAGTCAAACTCCAGGTTACTTTTGGGTTATCATGTAGATACTGCAAGATATAATGGGGCTTCTTATGTGGCCACCTGCATCAGTACTAACCAAATCAGAACAATGCTTGTAAGATAGAGTTCTCTCACTACAACCTACCTTTTAGCGGGGAGGTCCCCATGTGTCTAAAGAACCCATCTGCCCTACCACGATCATCCCGCTTAAACCCCCCACCCCCAATTCAGGGTCAATACTTACGCCCGAGCGGGAAAACGAGGAGAGCAATGTTTCCAACTAAGACTTCCGTAAGACGAAAGGTCTCAGTCAAGCTATTTTCAGCACAATCTGCTGCTGCACTTCTGCGGCCTTTCAGAAGCAGACGTCGGCAACAGACGTAGGGGCCGCTGACATAATTCTGCTACGGTACACGTATAAATGTGGATGCAAAGGGTTCCATGTTTACCTCAAATTCTGTTTTCAGTACTATAGTGGTTTCTTTCCTAGAATGGTATTGTGTTTTAATAATAATAAATGTTATCCTTGCCATGAGAATTAGTCTCTCCTGCTTACCCTTATACCATCATAACATCATGAATCCAGCATCACAATGTTACTTGCTGCAAGAAAACAAGGTATCACAAGTAGGGATGTCTTCTGAACACTGCCAGGTTAAACTGAAATCTCAGACTCTTGACCCAGCTTCCTGCACATATATGTGTATATATTTTGAAAGTTTGCTCAAAAAAATGTAAACTGTAAAACACATTCATATCTTTTTTTCTTTTTTTTTTGTAAACCTGGAAGATGCTTTCTGTCTTCTACCAAGACTTTCCCTATGCACAAAAGACACTGTTTACCCCAGTTACTGAATCTTGCAAAATCCTTGGGAGTAGTTAATGTGTTTACTGGATATAGCTTCAGACATAAATGTGAACCTGACCAAGAACTGAAAAATCTTTATTTGTACTTTTTAGTCTCTTTACATCAATTGAACAAGGAGCAAATCAGGCAAAAGCAAACTGCATCTCATTTAAAACGATATCTGTTGGAAGCACTGCAAAGAAGCAGGGCCTGCTATTAGGGAAGCCAAACGTGCAATGCGATTTCTGATAGGGGAATTATGTTTGATGCATCTCCCGCTCAGTGAACTGTCGTGACAGCATTTGAGCCCTTTAAAAAGAAATAGGGAAAAATATAAGCCTAACAATGTGTGGCTGTCAGCAAATACATCTCCAAGACCTAGGAGGTTCTGCGGGAAACAGTCCGTGTGGAATGCAACCGAATAATGAAAAAGAAAAAAAAAAGCACAGCATATTTTCTTTCCCTTTGATTGTGAATAATATTTCAGAGAGAAAAACACATTAGCACAGCTACAGCAGAACTATAATGCATCTGTTCCTTCTGACCTGCACTTAGAGAATAAACATGAAACGCCAGTGATTTTTATCTTGCCAGCTTAATGAAATCTCGAGTGAATATTACCTCGCCAGCTTAACGAAATCAAGAAGATTGGACATGGATGGCCATTTCAGACCCGTGAATTCTGCCAGAATGTGCATGTTTGTCCACGGCTCCACCTAAATTATAGAGAAACATATTTGCGCCCCCAAACCATCCAACAAAGCATTCCACTAGGTTTTTGTTTTCCACTTCACCTCAGCTAATGCTGCTTTGAAGAATACGAAAAATGCAGCATTGTGAACAAGGGGGTGGACCACCTTTTATCAGGGCACCAAATGAACCTGGAGCTCCGTGGTGCATAACAGAGCTAATTACAAGTTCGAGAAGTTTCTGTGGGTGAGCCTCACCTCAGGTATCGCACACACATTCCAAGGCCCTGTGTCAAGCACTGAAACATCTGCAACAGGATCTAGCATTCTTCCTCTATGAGATAAGCGAAAAACATGCCTTTAATTAAAAGACATTTTTTGTGAGTGTAGTCCCTGTGAACTTCACTGCTTCCCAGTCCCAGTGCTATTTACTTCTTGACTGTATCCCATTGTGCCATCTGCCTTCTCACTTGTAAACATTCCAGCTCGCTGCTGCTTTGTGAAAAGTGTCTTTCTTTCATGGGACTGGAACGAGAGGCAATAATTTTCATTTCCTTATCATTAAAGGAAAATAGCCTCGCTTTACAACGAAGCGATATGAAAAGCCATGTGTGGCCAATATTTCTCAGTTCACCAAGGGCAGAATTCAACTATAGGGCCTGGAGTCACAGACTGGTAAGGCAAGCAAATCATGCATCCATTTAAATACTGTTACAGGGTATTACTACTGCTTTTTGCTAGGAATGCTGCTGGCTTTAACAACACAAGAGATATTTTTTGGTCTAGGCAAGTAATGAATTTCCCTTTATATAAAAAGGTTTCAGGGAAAAAAAATCTATTTGAATTAAGAATGCTGCATTTTACAGCTGTGTTGTAAGTATTTTTGGTTGTGGTTTGTTCTTAGACCGAGTGGTTTTTATCTCCTCGGTCCATCCACAAGCCCTTAAAATAGCGCGTCAGAAAAATGCAATTTAATCAGAATGAGGATCTAAATTGTAAGTTTACACAAACCAGTCTAAGTTTAGGTCAGGGCTTGCTCTGCCAAACCACTTCTGGCCTTTCAGGCACGTCTATGAGAGCAGGCCTACATTTCATTATTTATGCAGAGCAAGCCAAACCAAAGACCTGGGTGGGTCCCCAAGAAATGAGGTAGGTTGTTTTTTTCCATCCGCAGAACCCCCATTAACATTTAAACTAACGGGCAGCTTACGAAGCACTGACTCCAACTAGAACTACCACAAGGGCACAAATATTGAAGTGAAGCGACAGAAGAGAAGCTACAAGAGAACTGAAAGGAAGGAGCTCGGCGGTAATGAAGGGCGAACATGTGTCTGTAGGTCTGACGTGTCCTGCCATCTGTGCACACGGTGCACTGTTCCTTTCGCAAGGAGCGCAGGCTCATAATACCACTGCGGCCTGTGTGCATCTGTCCAGTGCTCTCAGAGCTTCAGGAGGCTGCCTCTTTCTGCTCTAGGTTTCAATGAGCGCTCTGGGCATCGCCTTGACAAATGTGGGAACGGCCACAGCTGTGAAGAAGGGCTTTAGGTTGCGGGCCCTTGGTCACATGAAAGGTTGCATTAAATGTAAGTTATTAGACAGTTACTTAGATATAAACCCTTCAACGGCAGGTGACAGGCAAAGCAAGGCCTGCACGGATTCACAGAAGACATGCTGACAGATTGGCTTCTAAGCTAATACTGGCAATTAAAATCTCCACATATGACACGAGGAAATGCATGTATTTAATAAAAGTCTACATGATTTCATTGGGGCCTTCCAGGCTCAGCAGATGTGTTATTTTTATTTTTTTATTCAAATGAAAACCTTTTGTGTTAAATATTTTAGATGCTCTGGCAGCAACAGTTATCAGTTAGAAATGTTTCATTATGAAACATTTTTCAAAGGCACTCTGATATTGTTTTCAGTAATCATTCAATATTTGTTTACAGCCCACCAATAGCCTGTGGGAGGATGCCAGCTTCATTTGTAGAGGCATGCAGGGGTACAGAATGTCACCTACAGTGTCCCAGTTTTCCTTTTCCAAGCGAGGCCTCAAACTTGTGACCCCGGAAGGGCAATGGAGGCTAATGCATAACGCCGTGATGAGAATTCATTGGATTCCAATACATGCAGTTATCTGAGAAGACGCTGAATCACTTCAACTGGGCTTAGTCAATGAGAGGAGCTGAAGAAGTAACCAGCCGAACCTCAGTTCCACTGGTCACCTCTCGCCATGAGCAGTGCCATAGAGTGGCTGATGAATTATCCAACTTTCAGAGAACTGGGCCATCTACTCGTGGTTTTTAATCAGCCAATTAAAATAGAACACACCTAACTAGACAATCAAAGCAGAGACCGAATTGCAAGAGTGGGTCAAATGGGCAAGCAAGATATGCTATCATTTCTGAACTTTGGATTTGGAAAAAAATGTTTTGTTTACACACAGAGAACTCCACACTATGCGTTCTTCAAATCCGAAAATAGCCTGTACTTTGAGAAACTACCATCACAGAATATATTTCTAAATGATGTAGGCAGAGTGACACGAGGCAGGAGACTAGGCTAGTAAACTATGAGATATCTGAGAATCACCACTTTGATTGAGGCTGGAAGTAATTGTTGAAATGTATGCAGTCACACCTGATTGGCAATGAATTGTTGGTTTAGGCTGACAGAAAAAACGTTAGCACTTCATTTTAGGAATTGCTTAGCTAGGACCCAGTCAACTTTGTCAACTAGACATTCATATAGAAAATTCATCTTATAACATGTTTTATATAGTGATTGAGAAAGCTTACTTCGTAAATAGTCTGCACAGAATAGGGATTATAATGTGATCTTTACCTTGGCCCTGTGGTGGTTTATAGTCAAACACTTGAATTCTGCTCATGGAATTAGTGCTATACAAATGCAAAACAGAAATAGTTTGAAGAGGATGTCATGCACTTATATAACATGAGTTGAATTTCAAGGAGTTCTACCCCCTGCCCTCCTCACACACACAAAACACACAGCAGCAGAGACAAAAAAGGCTGTGCAGGCTAAGAACCACGTGGGAAAACAAGGGCGTTCATTCCTTTGTGATCAATATGCACAAGTTGATGAACAACTTTGTTCCACAGGCTAGTTGGGGTCATGTTGACAATTGTGAAACTCAAAGAAGATAGCCACAGAAATGGTTTTCGAATCATTTATCAGATTCTACATCTTACCACACACAAAGGGGGAACAGAAATAATATTATTAAATAATTGGACCTTTTAGTGTTGGATTATTTTTGGTGTGCTGACCATGTACAGTGACTCTATCTAAATGTATGATGTTAGGAATTATTTAAGGATGCTCATACCTATTTTGAATGTCCTTCGATCTTTCAATTTGAGAAGACTGAGTCACAGCTGCACTACCACAAGTTAGGATCAGTGGAGGGCCACAAAGGATGCCATGAAGTCCCATGCATGAAATAGGTTTCCCAAACAGAGTTCCAGGCAAGTTTGTACTCTTAGGAGCAGGGAGAGAATGTTCACGGGACCGATGAAAATGCATGTCTGTTTTCATACATGTTGACGCCTGAATTAATTCATGTCATTGTAGTACTTGACTCTGATGTGGGGAACAGAACTTCACTTTAAGGATAGTTTAACGTTTGGGATCCGCATGTTCCAATAAGATTTTGAGGCAACGTTATCACCAACAGTGGGTGGGGGTGGACCAGATAAAAGGGAAGGCTTAGTCTGGGGTTACAAACAGCACGGGGAGAAATGGGGAATAGGAATGATGATTTATCTCAAGTTCCAATAAAGGGCAAAGGGGGCTACTGGCACGAAAGGAGTGTGAGGACTAATAACAAAATGCCACAAAGCAACTTTAATTATAGGATTTGTCTTCTGGCTTGTCATTTCAAAAGAAAATATAATTATGTGATATTTTTACTTTTCAGTGAAATGTCTGTCAGCATAATTACAGACTTAAGCTTTGCTTTGCTCCATACTTAGATGACATCACGTAAAACAAAACAAAAATAAGTCTTGGTATGGCTGATGCTTTTATTCACGTTGTCAAACCTATGAACAATTATTGTGTCCTACTGGCACTTAGTTTCCTGAAGAAGAGCAAGACAGACCTCGAGAGTTACAACACAAACCATGTAATTTGTTGACAAAATTTGAAGACGCTTTTTCACAACTGTGCCATGCATTTACAAAATATTGCTTCGTGAGTAAAAAACACAACTATCTTTCTCAAAAATGTTATTTTGTGCCGATGTTGGTTGTTTTTGTTGAACTACAGAACAACCGAATGTCTAGGCCGCTACACATTGGTCTATAGCACCAGAAGCAGCAGCCATGTTACAAGCAGGCAGCGATCTGCAGGCATGGTGAAAGCTACATGTAGCCGGGCTGGCTTTATTGGGTTAATCAAGATGAATCTCGTGAAATGAAATTTGTATCCTTTTAACTCGACTGCCCTCTTTGTCAAATTGAAAGGGAAGAAAGCAGGCCTATTTACTGCTGCTCACAAAGAGATGATATCTAAGTGAAGGAAAATAAATAAAAGCATTTGCTACCCTGACCACTTCATAAAACCGCCTTCCACCCCCAACGTGCATACAATGTCCCATCTCATTAAAAGCTGAATGTGCTGGCTGGCTGGAAGCCTAGCTAATGAATTATGACGTATGACAGTCCACGCATGCAAATCCATCTATTCTTTCCTTTCTAGTCTTTGAGGGGAGGGGAAACCATTATTTTTCTCCCTTTCTAGTTCTTCACAGTCAGCAGTTGCTACTTAGCATATAGCAGACATCTTTCCGTGGAACTCGAAAGCTGCACCAGTGATAAAGGAGGGGTAGCTTGAAACTAATTACGGTTCTCTGCACTGCAGAGGTGGGATGCTCTCCTCGGTATCTTTAGCCCGATATGCAAAGGCCCGATATCTGTGGTGCGTGTGTAAACAGATAAGGATATGCCTACCAGGCATTTTAGGAACATCTGTCAATTTTTTATGGAATGCACTGATTGTGGGCTATTGATTACATTTAAACAAAGTTGTTGCGAAAGAAAAGTCACCCGTTAACAATTCAAGTAGAAAGGCCTAATCAATATTTAAATGACTCTCGCTATTGATTTAAAATTAACTTTCAATTAAGAGATCCATAGGACTCTTAACTGCGACACTTATCCATTCGAGGGAAAACAAAGGTACATTTATCGATAAACGTAACCGGCAGTGGCTGATTCCCTATTGATTCAGTCTTTTGCGCTCGGATCCGTTAGCATCGTCAAGCTCCTTGGATCTTTCTGGGTGAAATGCTGCAAGAAGCATGAACGCAGAGGGGGTACTACAGAATGGCAGATTGGAGTGTTAAGTCTGACTTTCTATTGCTTATCTATAGCTCACATACTTAAGACATGGGGGGGCAAAATATTACTACAGCAACAGCAGACGCAGCACGTCCTCCTCTCACGTAGGAACTGTACACAGAAACGAAACCTCTGTCGCTATATTGATCAGGTAGGGCTCTATTGGGTCCTATTGACGCTAACAAGATTGCCAACTTGTTTTCATTGATTAACCAATAATCAATGACAGCTTGTTTAGGGAGGAAGTTGCTTATTTGCAGATAAAGGCCTTTAGCTTAGGATTAATGTTAGGATCCTAAAACCAAAAGTGACATTATCAAACACTGCTGCACAGCTAACAGGTATTATAAAACAGAGTTATTCTTATTTTCTCTTCAGACAAGTCTGGCAAGAAACCTAAAACTGTAAAATGGACACTGCATTTAAGACTGCACACCCTGGGGAACAACGAGAACTATACACAGTGTGACAGCAAAGATACAAGCCTGTAATTCTTTCCCGTGCGCTTTTTTCTATTTCTATTTTCTACATTTTTGTTTACCAGAAGCTGCTCGACAAGAAAGGGAGACTGGGTGGACGGCGCTGCAGCTTCTGACAATTTAATTTTTGCTGTTCGAGCACTTCACAAAATATCCTCTCTCACACACACACACACATAACAGGGAAGAAATGAGATGTCCAGCAGACCTTGCGTATCACTCCCGAGTGGAGTCATGGTAACCTTAACTGTTTTGCATGCGCGGTCCTGCTTTTCTTAGCAGGGTAATAACTGCGGCTCCTTGCACTTACAGTGGCTGCAGATTGCTGTCTTGCTCTCGGCCTCTCTCTGGCTGCTTTTTTATTTATATACACACATAAAAAGAATTGCAGCCTTTTTATTTATTAAAAAAAAAAAACAGAACTGCCTGTTCAGTGAAATGAGGCTGCCCCTGGATGACCCACTCATTACCTATTCATTTGGTTTGATGCAATCCCTGCGAGCAAAAATGCAAGCCACCTAATTATGCCACATATCAGAATCCTTCCGGATCAAATGGCAGGCGAGGCTCTTTAAACTAGCAATCTGGCTTGTGCAGATAATATAAAATATTTGAAGATCAATTCCGGTGTATGATCAGCAAAACCAAAGAGATTATTTTGTTACTTTCAATGGAAAATTAAATGCAGTGAATAAAAAAAATGGTCATGCATCTCATACTTACAAAGAGCTGGCTGTAATATTTATGCACCAGCGCGCCACATTTAATAACCCCCAAATGGTATTTTCCTCTGGCTGGCTTGTTTCATTGTATATATCTGCTACTCTCTGGGTTATAATGAGCCCGTATGCGGACTCCTGCTCATGTACTACTGAGCGCGGACCGAGATCAGGCATCCTCCTATGCAAATGCAATGCAAGTGGCCTGCTATTAAAATGCCTAATCGCAGTGCAAAAGTGAACCCACAGCCTGCATGTATACAGGCTGTCACAACTGCTACAATGTGCACAATGTCATTACGCCCAGCTAGAAATCAGATAATTAGACAAATTAAGTGATAGCAGGTGGCACTAAATGACTGCTGCCAACCTCTGTGATATGCACAGAGAAGCAGCCAGCAGCGACAACTGGTTTAAGCATTGCTCAATCTCAATGTACAGAGACTCACTGTAAGGAATGTCCTCCTCACATACTGGATGCCACGGAGGCATCTCCCAGAATAGGTTTAGAAAAATGGGGTGAGGGCTTTAAAGATACATAAACACCCGCGTGCCCCTGCTTAGCTACTAAGAATGTTTGGTGAGTTGAACATCTCTTACAAATATGTGCACAACGAGTAAGTCACAAATTCACATTTGGCAGCACTGAGTTTTTCACTCATTCTAATGAGGCCAATACAATGTCTATAATTGTGTTGCCTAAAAATAACATCTGTGATTGCAACACAAACAAGCATTTGCAATGCAACGGGTCTCGCATTACATTGAGTTAGAGCTATTAGCATTGTAAACTCCTAACCGGACTTTTCTTGCCACATTAAATGAAGGGGGAAAAAAACGAGCTTGATCGCGCTGTGTAAAACACAGTACTATCACGCTGCGAAATAAAGAGAAAAAGTAGTCTAGAAACTAGGAAAACATGGAGCCTCGTATGTTTCCAGTAGTTTAACGGTGCGCTCGAGGAGTGCATGCATGCCTTTCACGAATGAAAATAAGCAGATTTTAAAAGTTTAAAAGGAAAGCCCATGAACCAATGAAAGTGACTGACGTAACATGGGTGTGGTTAAAATCCCCCTAAAGAGAGATTAGAAGAGGGACGGAGCACTTTGAGCTCGCCCCTAAAATCAGTTGTGGTATGCTAGTATCAACAAGGCATGATTGCAGGGGAACACTGTTAATGACATGTAGATGGCTCACCATCTTCAATCTAGCAAGCTAAGAATTTATGTTGATTTTCACCTAGCCTGATATATTCTAACACCTGTCCCCACTGCTCACGGAACCTCTAGAATGTCCTTAAGTGGCTAACAGCTGCCCTCAGTCGTGTGCAAGTTCCAAAAGGTTGGCTTACTATAAAATAAACATTAAACATAATTCCAAGATTAGGAGACCCAAAACCACAGAAGCATTCATGCAGTAATGACGTACAGAACTATGGAAGCCTCTTTTCACATTATTTTCCCTTCTGCAAAGTCTCAGCCAAAGTAGATGGAAGAATCAAAAATCAGAACTCTGCCAAATCCAGCACAAATGTCAGCAACAAATCATATGGATGGGTATCGCCGAGGCCTCCTCCCACCAACCACCACTCACACCCACGCACTCCTTAAGCCTACTTTATAATTCAGCCACACTACTTTTGGGGGTTAGGGGTCATGAACCGCAGGCCATATTTTCATAACTGACAACACATTATTTGATCAGAATCATTAAAATTATACACAGTAACCACAATCACATTCACAAAGTATTTACAGAGTTTCCCATGGATGCCTAGCCTTAACAGAGTACGCTAATACATCAGAATTCCTGACACTGACTAAAAAATAGTTTGTTCCTTCGTACAGCAATGTTGGTGGTTGTGAATGAGATCATGACCCCCAGTCTCTGCCCCTCCTCACGCTGTGAATCCCAGGGGTAGGATCTCCATCAGGGGGTTTGTATCCCTTCCCAAACTGTATTACCATGCAGGAGGCCCTTGTGCCTGCCAGGATACCTATCTCGGGCGCCCCGCCACCCTCAGACTCTACCCCCCCCAAGGGCCAATGCTTGCTTCAGAAGTTCTGCGCATGCACGGGTGGTTGGCCCTAAGGTCCAGATGCCACCGACTGACTTTTTGGGGTTGCTGAGGCCCTGGTCTGTTCGGCTAGCCCGAACAAGAGACAAACCTGCTGACCGCAGCCTCCTTTTCAAGGCCGGCCCCATGACGTCACTGCTGTACGTGGCCCCGGAAGCACAAAAACACATCCGGGGCAGCGGCAGCCCAACAGCCAATTGGCTGTACCCTTGCAAAGGCCCGGCGCCGTCACCATAAGTGGGGCCACCCTTACTGGGGCGGCCCCATGCACCTCCTCTGTCAAATCTTGCAGAAATCTCAGTTGCACAGAACTCCCTGCATTAACACTGCAAGTGTTTTTGGAGAAGATATATTTTTGATAATTGTGTGCACACAGCGTGGGCTTGAAACTATGCCCTTTATAATGTGTGATTCTGCCATTGAACACTAGTGTAGGGAATCGCTCTGTGATTGGACAGTGACTCAGACTCACAGTATGACTTAATACTGAGCAATCCATTATGTGCCAATCTTGGGCCTAAAAAGAAGCCTCAAGATGAACCTCTGATTTCACACCAAACTGGTTATTTTATTTCCAACTATCTCTACTACAGCTTAGTATTTACATAGTATTGAACTTGCAACTAGAGATCATCATCACTGCTGGGACCAGCTCCAGAACTAAGTATAAGACTCACACATAAAGAGACACTGGGTTCCTGAAAATGGCCTGAATGATCTCCTTTATGTAAAGTTCTTAAACAAGTGAAGCGCCTGCCTCCGAGGACTCTGTGCAATCTACAGTCACAGTCTCTAATCTGACAGGGGTATCCTGACAGATCCTCCTTTACAGGTTGATGAATCGAATATTACTGAGATGGATCTAAATCACTGTTATTTGGGTATTAGAAAACTGCAAGCATATGCACTAAGTGCTATTTAAATGTAAGTGTATGAATATATTAGTCTTTCACAGACAAAAACGTATTACCTAATGATTATCCTTTAAAATAAATACACTGTATACTGTGACCGGATTTTATTAAATTATCTACTTATTTATATACATTTAGGTTTTTCTCATTGTTTAGCGCTAGCAATACAACCCATGCCCCTCCCGAAAAATGCTATTTTTTCAGTCAAATTTTTATTAGACATAAGTTTGTAACTGAAAAGAATTTTAGCAGATCAGAGGTGAGTTGTGCCATCTCCTACTTTGGTACAGGAAAGCACTGAAACAAAGGACGTTGCTCCTGCCAATAACCACCAACCAAACTGCGCAGTGTAGTATGCGAAGAAGACAATGTGAAAGATGTATGTGGAAAAAGCACATCTGCATCTATTATTTTCTCTAGGAAAACAATTGTGTCTCTTCAACAGCAAACTCGAGGATATGTCCATACAAACAACACAATAAATTCTGAAATACCTCACCCGTACAAACATAATGGTAATACACATATGATCATAAATGAAGGATGGTACATCACTGCTCTGAATACTGAAACACACCACAAACACAGACCACCATGCTTCAGATATTTGGCTTTAATTAAAAATATATTTGCATTTTCCACAATGAGATCCAGCCACCTTAGGGGGCTGTCTTAAAACAATGGCCGGCTTCACTGGTACACCCGCGTCATTTGATTAACGATGCAAATTGGACTAATGACAGGCTGCGACATGCAGGAGGTAATTTGAGAAATGCTAACTTGAGGATCACACAAGCCAAATCTAACATTACAGGTGCGGGGCCCAGCTTCCTTTCTGCTGCTCGCCCCTGATTAGCCCAGCCTCAGGAGCGCCGAAGGCCCTAATCCTCTCCGTTTAATATTGAAGAGGCAAACCCTCTTCACCTGCATGCGCAGGCTGCTTTTCCATCAAAGCTCCGGAGACTCCAGAAACAAAATCAATGTATGCATGTTCAGAGCAGTTTTCAGGGTTTTGTAAGACAAATCTTTCAAACGGGAGCTAGTTTAATGCTATTGAGCTGCGCTTCGATCTGCCAGAGTGAGTGAATAACAGAGAAACAGTTCACTTCCCCCTGCTCACACTGCAGGAGGCTGCAATCAGGTGGAGCATTGTGCAAACACAGCCTGGTCACCTCTCACCCCCTCTAATCCCACCTGCAGCCTGGCGGTGGGCTGCTTAAACAAACACACCTTAAGGATGCCGCGCATAATTAAAGAGAGCAGGCTTCGGAACAAGCCAGTGTGCTGGAAACACACTCCACGGGGACAGCAAATACAAATTCACTAACGCAATAGACTGCACATCTAAAGACTACTTTATAATGTAGTTTCATCTCTTGGGGTCTAGGCCCCACTTACCACCGAGGATGAGCCTGAAGAATCCTGGATGATGTTCAGTATAGGCCAGGCTCTATCAAATGATTAAATATGCTGTGAAGATTAGAATTATCACAGGGGGTGTGTTTCATAGACACTGCTGTTCTTAATCACACATTCAAAAGTTGTTTGCTATCTGAACTGAGTGTAGATCTGTAACACTACAAACAACGGCCTTTGCTGTTACTCAGCTTTTACCTTCCAGGGTGAAAGGCTGAGTCAACCCATCAGAATTAACGCTTTATCTTAGCAGCTCAGAGTCTTGATGCTGGCACTTTAGGCCGCTACCTCAGTTACCAGCACTCCTACAGACTAATGTGTCTTACACTTGACTGGTTATGGGCATGAAAAGAAAAAGCGGTACAAAAAATGAAAGTGGCAAAGCACTCTTGGTTGGTGTAAATGTGAAGCAAGAGTGCAACAGTGGTGGCTTGGGCCAGGGTACACGCTGACAGTGAACTTCCGAAGGACATGGGCCTAGATGTCGCTGATGTGTGAGAGGGTGTTAAGGCGCAGGGTATGGGAGAAGCAAACCTACAGTGAAAACCATCCTGAAACCATCTTTATCGTCGGCTGACACTTGAGGAACTTTGGATATTCGTCCAATGTCCACAATAAACAAGTGTTAGTATCAAAGCAGCTGAGAACCATTAACTGCAATTCAATAGTTCGGTTACAAAAAAGTCTAAAAAATAATAAAAATGACCAGCTACATAAAGATCTTAAATCTTTACATTTAGAGAAGCTGGACAGCACCTCCAAACACTCCACATTATCTGATTCCTTTCATAAGGCTCATTAACTAATTGAGGTCCTTGTGATCATTGTTGTAGTGAACATTTTGTGTGGGCACCGTTACAACAGCTCAATACTTCCACATTAAACACCTCTGGCGTAAATCAGTATTAAATAGCCATACATATTTAATATATTCTACCATCTAAAATCTTCAGGTTGAATTTTCTAAATAATTGTTTTGCTGCGGGCAATACACTGGCAGGCACTATTTGTAAAACAGGAGTCCAATGGGAGAAAAGCTAGGCGTTTTTAATTTGTGCATTTGAAGATGTATACGACCTCTGGGTTTTAATTTTTCACAGCTTCAACCCAGCTTTTAGAAGGAAATTACAAACCTTTCATTTGCCAGAAATTCATGTAGTTTGATAATTTACTTCAAAATCAACCTTTTTAAATTGAAACCGGTGTTCACTCTCTGATTCTATATTGTCTCATATTATTTTGCAGAAATGAACATTTACTATTGGTAGATAGCTTGAAGAAAAGCAAAGATGGAATATTCATCACTTCCGATTATAGCACATGTTCATTTAACAAATTAACTATAAGATTTAAAAAACCCTTTTTTGGACTTGAGGGAATTGCACAAGAGACCAGACAAAGAAAGAATGTAACATTGTTCATTTCTGCGTTGAGCACAAATATGGTCCGACTTCAGCAAAGCAGGGCAACGATGAGGCTTCAGAAGGATTCCTTGTGAAAGCCATAAATACACCCACACTTGAGGTTTATTGTGCTATTTGAACGTTAGTGGTGAGATTTTCTGTAATTTAAAATGTGGTTGTGCTAACATGGGTGCACAATCCCTCCAAAATACATGAACATTGGAGGAAGGCATAAAGAGTAGTCTGCTCCTAAAACAGACTGGATGAGATCGAAGGATGAGCCAATTGTTCCTGACAGGGTCAAAGGTATGGGGGATAGACATAGTTGTACTCGCGGGTGATGAACATAGATCCATGTTTGGCCACCTGCGGGTCAAAATACCCCACCACTGGTACCTTTGGATCTTCCTCTCCCACTCAGTTCAAAGGCAAGGTATATGTTATTTAGTTGCCTGAGTGGCAACTTGTCTCCTAACTCAACAGCCAAGAGCACTGAATCTGGAGTCCTTTATCGAGGGACCAGTATTCATACTGTGATCCGGAACATTTGACATCTAGCCTGCTGGAGACCCAGTGACCAACATTGTTTTTCCTTTCAAAGCACCCAGTCACAAAATGTTGTGTATCATATTGGTAATGTAAGTATGTAGCACATACTAGTTCTACCATTTTTATACAAACCACTAAGGGCTATCAGAGATGATCTTGCTAAATGGGTTCTTCAATACTCATGAAGCTTAAGTGCTAGAAAAATACATAACTGAAATATTAAACAATATGTATGAAAAATATTATGCAGCCATGTAAACCTGGAAGATACTTTGATGGTCATCAAGACCTTCGACAACAATCAGTAGGATCGGTATGACCTGTCCTGGAAACAGGACTAGGCGGGAAGAGTGGGGGGAGCAATACGTTCCTCATTATTAAGCAGCGCTTGGGTCACTATGGGTAAGGATAAACTCCTGTATTAGCAGAGAACAGTGTAATAGCGAGGGTAGGTACAGTAAGGATTAGAAATAGTACCTGACTCTGTGTCCTTTGTTTGCGTGCTTCCCTGAACATGCCATGTTCTCCCAACGTTCCTTGGGTAAGATGAGTTGGGAGGCTTCAATTGCCTGCTTCAGATTTTTTCATTTCTCTACAAAGTTCACAATCACTTTGAACGGGCCATGTGTGAGGGGCAGAACTCTACAGGGCATGTCACCACATTATTTTAAATATTCATGTAAAGCTGCTGGTTGATCAGCTCAGGGATAGGTGAATTAAAATAAAGTATAGTGATTACTTCATGTTGCAGCAGACCGCGCAGCCCTGCTCCATGTCTTGCTCAAATAAACTACGGGGCGAAGGAGGATTAGGTATACTTTAATCTCTGGAAAAACTGACAAACTGTGCAGAGCTGCCAAAGTCAGAATGACATTCTTCCATCAGAAACTCTTTGCTCTCTCCAATGAATTCCTTTATGGAGGAACAAAGCGGGGAGTATTTAAGTCCTTCTTATTTTCGGCGCTAAAGACTAAGCATGGTAATAGAAAAGAGACTCATTTATTTTTGTATGTAGATGGGAGTGGAGGTAGTAAGACGAGTTGCCATCACTGCTGTCACACTCAACTACTTATGTTCTTTACTTACACGACTACCTGTGCATGTGGCAATAAGTGTGAAATGCCTTAGGGCCAGGATACAGAAAACTGATTAAGAGAACAAGTTGCTCTAATAAACCCATTTTTCATCTTGAACGTGCTTACTGATATATTATTAAATATGTTTGCTTATGTGTTTTCTCATTCAATTGGTAAACAGGTCCAGTTTCCTAATAGCTGTGAACTTCCTTCAAAGGACACTGGAAATATTTTTTCCTAGAGCTGCACAAGAGAGAAGAAATGGCCTTCCTACCTATGAAAACTATTTCTAGTCAGATCGTTGTTTAAAGACCCACTCGGGTTCCGAAAATTATTTGTTAATTGTTTTAGCTCGACTTCCACCCAATCAGCATGGACACCAGTGTCACATAATGTATCAACAAAGAATGATGACACATTGCTGAATGGTATCAGAATCCAGAACACCAAAGCCTTGCGTATTCACTGTAAAGAGGGAATAGAAGTAGGCCCTGTATTGGTTGTAGGTCAATTGTAGTTGGTGCAGGTGACTGAACTGTAGACTACATGAAAAGCTTACTATGGAACTATAGATATTCTTACTATGTCCATGAAAATGGCCAAGCAGTAAAGGACCACTGGTTGCAGTTCAGCCATTCCATTACAAAAGATTTAAAATAAAAAAAAGACCAACAACAATCTGGTTGTATAGCACCTTCATACACAGCATTTCATCTGCCTCCTTTCCTACAACTGTTTAACTAACTGATATACCTGTGAGTATTGTTGCACGGAACATTTTGTGTGGGTACGGTTACAACAACTGGATGCAAATAAGATGGTTCTTATACAGGTTACGCTATCTACAAAGTCCACCAATGGGACTATATGCTCAACTACCTCTAAATAAAGCAAACCAACTGATGGCTCACTGGTCATTGTATAGGGGTATGCTGACAATTCTACATCATCTTTTGAAGAAACAAAATCGTTGTTATGACATTTATCACTCCAAGAAGATGCAAGGTATTAGCCTAGCTTGGAAACAGGAATTCGGTTCATGACTACTTAATCTCCATTTTGCAAGGCCTTTTCAACACTGTGATTAGCAAACATTCCTGTGCTAGATAAGAACACACTCTTATAATCAAAGGCGCCCATTCTTTAATCATCATATTAGGAAGTATTCAATCTGTGACACATTTCATCTCCAAAACTCCTTTAAAAAACACTGCAGATCTGAAGTTATTTGTGGCCTAGTCTGCATGCAAGTTGTGAGACGACAGGACTCTAAACAGGGAATGTGAGTAGAACTTTATGTACTGCAGGAAGAGGAGGCAAGTTTTGCATGAAAAGGGATCTAGATAGTGGTGCTGAAAAGGACATTATGTGCCACACAGAAGCAGAGCTGTACACTAGGCTGCTCTTATTCTAAATATTTTACTAAGTACATGTAAATCCACAATCATACCATGTGTTTACAATCCATATGATACAAAAGATTACTATTTCACCACAGCTACCTATGTATCTGGTGATACTAGGTCAGACAAATAGACATAGGATAATGTTCCCCATCCAAGCCACTGAGTATGTGACAGTTTAGAGGCAGGGATCAATGTCTGGGGGCCTTAAAATGACCTTCTAGATTCTGAACATATGGGGGCAGTTACTTGTTCAAAATACATAATACACCCCATCTGATTTTTGTAAACACAAGGAGCATTCTCCTAGCACAAAGTATAGTCATCTTCGCTACCAAGGTGCGGCATCAGTGTCTGTTGCATTTTAGTCTGTAATTAAAGTTATGTCTCTATAGTCTGTAACAGTTGGCGTAGAACAAGATGGGCCATTGCTTCAATGTTGTGATGCAAGGTTCCACTTGCACAGTAGTTTTCAATAGAAGCTATATTTAGTCACATCGTGGCAGGAAACTCTAATGAACACATGAGTTCAAGCATGTGCCGAGTACTTGTGAGATTCGATGAATTGATATGCCGTAATCATGAAAAACTATTCCTAATTTTGAACAAAAAGTGCATCAAGATTATGCATCAGAGCATGTGAACCTAGCAAAAAGTAATGAAAAGATTGTAGCTTTGCTTTATTTTTAGATGCAGACTAACATTTGATGAGATTTCCTTTAAGGTTAAACTGCTCGCTTTGTGAGACAGACACCCCCCAGAGTTAGTCACTATGAAAGCACCACTGCACTCTCAGGAAACCTTGTTTCGTTTTTTTAAGTAATTGGCTAAACCGACTTTGTGAGGCAATTAGCGCATACTTAGTTATGGCGAGTGCACCTGTACCGAGTGAGTGTGTGTGGTGTTCCTGCCCCTGGCTTTCAAGAGTCCTTTCTGTAGTTAGCTGCACTGGGATTGTCTCCAGAACATTAAAGCGAGACAAACATGATTGTATTCCGAATGAAATGGCTCTTCTTATACCGCTGCACTGAAACCTGATAACTGTTGGTTCTAAAATTCCTTTGATTTTGTGTAGGTAATAAAATACTTTGGCAATTACGATTGACAGTTCTGGATAATCTTGAAGGCTGCCTTGCCTGGAGAAGATGAGTGTTACAAATCACTCCACTGAAAGGGGGAAGCACAGCAGCAGGCAGCAGACAGGGTTCAATTTCACAATGCTGATTATCTCATTCTCGATTCTATGCATGCCTAAATCTGAGAATCCCTCAAGCAGCTATATGGACTTCTACTTTTAAAATGCCTATTACGTTTTCATACTTCTTGCTGCTTCCTGAAGAGTGCCATTTCGCCAAGCTTAAATAGCAGAAAATTGCACTTCTTTTCCTCTGCCCATCTCTTCAATCTCTATTAACCTGCACAAGAACAAAGGAGTATGATGGTCCAGCTATAGGCTGGGAAATAGGTTTCAAGCTGTCTTTCATTTGTGGGAACTTGTCTTCCAGGTTCACAAATGCATGCCGCTAACTCCACTCACACCACCTCAGTGCATACAAATAATAACAATATAATCTGCTCTTCATTAGCTATCTTGATATGAGGATGTGGGGGTGTGGGGGTGCTAAGTCTAGAAATGTGTAGCTTTGTTAGCACCTACATTCAAATCAACATGTCCTGTAATAGTGGATTGAATGTAAATGTATCTCTAATGTTATTGTGACAAATTGTTGGAATGAAAAATCCGGCCACCACTGTGCGTACCATTGGGAACAATACGGCATATGCAACACACACGCCATCCAACAGAGTACTGCCGCAGAAGTGCCAATAACAAGTGAGAGGTGGGGATGCCCCTCTCCTCGCCAGCAGTGACAAAAACCTGACAATAATCCTATATCCTCCCGTACATATGTGTATGCTTTGTGTGCGCGTGCGTGCCTGTGTGTCCACAAACATCAAATTGACATACCTTGCACCAGAGTTCAACAGTGGTAATAGCATCCTAAAATCTGTCGATGCTAAAACAAAGCAGATCATAATGAAACTGGGAGATATTGAATGCTTTTTCTTATGGTTACAAGAGAACAACAGGCTGGAAGCTGAAGGGGAAACTGTTCAAGCACCTGGTTCTTTGGCTTGCAGTGGCCCTTGGATGTCATACGCAGAGTGATGCATTGTGCTGCTGACAAATTATAGCCTACACTTTTGAGGTGGAATGGAGGACAAGAAGAATTTTTAAACAAAAAGGTTAAATGTTCCTTTTCAGTTGGACAATATTTACTAAATAATAGATGCAGCAATTGCCACATGCCTTTTATGTGTGCTCCATAGAATAAACAATCTGACATCCTACTTGTGACAGGCGTTAGTTATGCACATACCTGGCTTCCAGCTTCCCCGGAAACGGAAATAACTGTTCTGTGCTCCACTCACTGTAAACATGCAACAACAGCTCAGAGTCTGTCCATCTTTGGCAATTATTCCAGACATTCCCAGGATCAGAGGGACAAAGGGGGCAATTCAGCCCCTCAAAACTGTTTCAACTATGGTCTGCTTTGCATTCAAAAAGATAAAAGAATGTTTTGCAAAATGACAATTGTTGGTTGGCCATCGATTCTAAGCTGTAATCTCATAGCCTGCTCAAATTTCCCATTATGTCTCACAGAGGCTTAGAGGGATAGAAAGGCCGAACTATGGCCTTCAAGTAAAGGGCCTGGGGAGGAGGTGGGGGCTTCAGTATTAGGAAACACAGCTGTTGCTCACCACTACGAATGTTAGAATCACTCATTGCCTGTGCTTTTTCTTGGAGCGAATGAAAAACCTAAAGTGTTTTGCAATCTTTTTATAAACAGTGCACTTAGGTTTTCTAATCTAGTACATCTTATTAAGCGTGAAGTCTGCTGATTCCTAAATTATTCATAACATGGTCCAGGCTGATTAAGATTGGCTTGTTAAGGAGCACAAGACGCAATTAAACTGACAGGGCAGTGCGGCCTTGATGTATACATTTAGTATCACAAGAATACCCAAAGTGAACGCCCTTATTAAGCAAAGAATTTCACCTCACTGGCCTTCCACCATTGCTGCCACAGGCAGAGAATGCCAAGAACAACACGTCAAAAGCCAACTCGGAGAAAGGCCTATTTTCTAGTGAAACCAGTTTTGTAATGGACCTCTCAGACACTTCTGAGGTAATAAATCCTGACTGTTGCATTAATTACTTTATCACATCCCATCAAAATGCAAATGTGACACTCGACCCACAGGAAAAGCTCATTAGCTGTTACCTCTTCCAGATACACATACATATTGGGCATCTATAGCCATGTGTCTGGGGAAAGTTATGCTTCTGTGCTGTTGTCAGATCTGTGGCCGGATACCGTTTGCAGATGTCTTCCACTACTGAATGTGCTAGTGAACTCAACTGCGTGCATACAATTCTCGGGATTTCTCAGACCAAGTGGCCCTTCCTTTCATCAAGAATATGTCTGGTACGTCAGTGGCAGAGGCCCAATTGTGTTGTTTGAAATGAGTCTCATCTTAATTTACTTATTTATTGAATTGTTTTGTAAAACACTAACTTGTGACTGAAAGCAACTTAAGCTGTACAGATTCAGTTCTTGTTGTTGGCAACATCTTATCCAGCCAATTGGAGATCCACACGAAAGGTACATTAGGATCTCAAGATGAAGGCTGAGCTCCAAGCCTCAGTGAAGGTCAAAATATGCTTATCATGGTCTTTTACTTTTTGGTGTTAGGGATGATACCGGTCATTTCATTGTAGAATGTGAAAGCCTCAGTGAAGAGGCTTGTTTTTGGTCTTGTCTTCACCACTGCCAAATATGGGAGATTGCCGAGGTCTATTCACAAACTCTAGGCTTGTGTGCTCAGCACTTGGATCGACCTTCCTCTCTATGATCTTACTTTCGAAGGTCATTAATTTATACCCAATTTTTATTTTAGTTGGTGTAGCAAGGCAAGACCCTGTGCACAGAGTGACATAGAGGCTTACAAAAAATAATAGCTAAACAAGGTAAAGGAGGAGTTAAAGCAATTTACATCATCAAATGGTTTCACTGTGGAACAGGCATTTTTTGATTATAGTTAAGACCATAGGGGGCATCATGTAAGGTCTCGAAGAAAGTGCTGATTGAGGATCTCATGAAGGCATTACACACATTTGTAGTCCACTCAAGTGATTGACTGGGGGCCAAACATGTCTATGGAATCCCCAAGACGGCTCCTGGCGTCAGGCTGCTGTTGTGATGGCAGTGCATAAAAACAAGCAGCTTCTACTAACACACATACTGGGTGTTACCAAACTTTATGACAATCTTCTGAGGTGAAGCCATCCATTCAGCCCATCGTTGCACAGGTTAGCAAGTGGGGATATACGTAGGTTCCTAAAACTGTCTACAATTAGTGGCAAGGTGGCCTCTGGTTTTACCTCCTTTGTTCCAAATCTTCCTCCTTCATAACTCTCGTTTATATCAACACCGACTCACTCTCCCACCGGGGTCAACGAGCCTTTCAATTTTATCATTTGTCTTCAAGGTTTGCTGAAGGGAGCCTTAATTCAGGTTACTAGGCAACCCTGCAGGTGAGAACATATAAGGCCTGGCCTGCTCCAGTTTTGATGGCACGCCGGACTAATGGTTTCAGAGATGGGCAGCCCAAAGCGTGCGCTGATAACTCATGCCTGCATTTTGCAGAGGCGAGGTCAGGGGGAAATTAATTGATGCTGAAAATAATGACAGCAGGAGAGGCACCGTGGAGACGCGGTGTGACTGACATGTGATAACGTGAGGCTGGATCCCAGCATGTGACTGGACAGTCTGGTGAGAAATATACCTTATGTGAAGGGAAAAAAAAACAAGTTGCAAAACTTAATTAGATTTTGACACTTCTTCATAAGTTGTTACCTTTTCATTTGGCCTTAGCCTTGGGACATTAGTACTCATGGAAAACGTGAGGAGCATTATTAGTTCATATTTGAAGATAGATAGCGCCCTATACTGCACCAGACACATATGAAAAGAAAACAGTAACCACAATTATCCCAGATCCTTTACGACAATTATTCTCTGTACAGCGGATTTGGGAGTTCAATCCAAAAGGGAAAGGTTTGGTATCTGAACTCAAAATCGCCAAAGGGGACACAAGAGAGGCATCTATCTATCTATCTATCTATCTATCTATCTATCTATCTATCTATCTATCTATCTATCTATCTATCTATCTATCTATCTATCTATCTATCTATGTACACACACACACACACAATTCTTGCCCAGGTTTACACCTTAAAGTAATTCACACCGTTTACCAAATAACCTCTGCGTGTTGCTTTGTCTTTTACATTTTTAAAAATACACTTGCTGTGAGCAATGCATTTTCTGAAGCACAGCTCTCACGCTTGATGGATCACGCTTATTTTATGCGGTGCTGTGTGATGGAGAAGGGAGATAAAATATTCTGTCCACAAGCTATTCGGTACAATTTATCATCAGCGGCTCACTAGTCCAGTGATAATACCTGGCTTGCAGATTGTAATGATCAGATTCTGTTTTTATTTCAAACGGGAGCGATCCGAATACCAGAGATTTTAATTTACATACATTAGTGAGGTTCAAATGTGGCAACAGCTAAAGGCAAATTTGCCTGCAACCCGAGTGCTAGCCTTGCATAATGGCTCCCCTCCAGCAATTACTCACCAGTGAAGGACCCAGATAAAAATGAAAACAAAGAGACGGCATAGCGGAGGCAAGGGTCTATGCACAGACACCATATTGTAGGCCCAGGCAATTACTGAACCACACTGAAGGTCAGGGGGATCTCTGTTTTAGTAATGATATCTTGAAGCATCCTGTCTCAATTGAATTTCTAATGCAATTTTCTCTCTAGTCTACTGTCCTCCTGCCTCCTGGTCTATGCTGTCATTTTTCAAAAAAAGTTCTGAGAGGGTGGCTGAGGCACACAATCTCAAATATCCCGCTGGAGGTAAAAAAGAAAAAATAGTAAGGCAAATGCAATGTAAATATCATTGCTGGTAAATGCATTGATTACATTTAACTGGAGCCTGATTTGCGAAACCAACTGCCTTATATTAAAACACGTCTTCCAACAACATCACTTCAGCGCTGACCACAGTATTGAGTCTGAATTCCCTGCAGCGTCATTACTGGACATCTTCTGCCACCTTTCTAAATCAGAACAGCTTCCTACATTTGGTGAAGATTAGGTAATGCTACGAGCAATCAACAAGGGCTATCAATTCCATCCCTTGCTCAAGAGACCAAGGTGATTAAAGGGAGTGAAGAAGACGGGGTTCCAGGCGCGAGAAGGAGATGCGTTCCTATATTGAGGACTGGTCAGACATAATAGGATATAACTGCATTAAAGCAATACAGCCCAATTTCAGCAGAGGGCATGGAGGCCAAAATGGAAGACACGCCTAAGACCCTTCCCTGCATCTATGAAGAAATACCAAGGATGATGCAGTGAATGATATACTGGCGGCATTGTTCTGTTCATTAATACCCCAGAGTCTGAATGAGCATCACAGTAACACATGCTTTTTTGATATGAGTTTATTTTGAAAAATAATATATTTTTTCCTGAAAGATTTTTTTCTGTTGTTGAGATTTCACTAGGTTTCTCCCGCACCTAACGGTCAACATGACGAGCAACCCAGAACGACGTAGGAACAGAAAGGACAAGTTCATTTTTGCAATTATTCTTTGCTTGGGAGGAAGGAACCTGACAAATAATCCCCATCGCGATGGTGGGGCGGCCATTACAGTGTCCGACGAGCCTGGACAAGTTATTAGGTCAGACGCTAACTTCCTAAGTAGAAAAATGATGTGGCCGCCTTTGTCATCTCGGCAGTAATGGCTGGAGTCAGTACTAATTAAGGCCCTGAGGCTGTGTGGTGCGGGAGAGGTCAGAGACTTCTTCCTGACACCTAAACAGCACGGAGCTCAATGGAACGGCCCCTAATCTGAAATGATGTGATGTGGAGCGGGCCCTTCAGCAGCACTGTATATTTAAAGGGAAATGACAGTTAATGATAGGGGAGTCAAGAAAGAGCAGATGGAGAAGCTAGGACCTCTGTGGTCAAGTTTATCACAATTAGCCATTGTGCTCAAGGAGAAAGGTCACTAAAATGCACACGAGATGTTCTGTGCCTTTACAAGACTTTTGATTTTGGAAGAGTGAGTTGGCTAACCTTGTCCGCGTTTTCTCCTCCAAAGACATCTATTGCACGCGAAGACAGAAAATCATTCATTCTTGTTATTCTTCATTTAATGTGGCACTGAGCAGGCATTCCATGTCTTGTGCAGTGCCAGCATGCACACAGGCGCGCATGCGCATTCCCTTCACGCTGAGGTGCTTTCCGTTTGTGGCCACGAGAGGCTGTCGAAGCTGAAAGGATAAACCTGTTCCTCAGAAAACACTTTTAGATTGTAATCTTGCTGGGAGTAAACAAGTACAGTAATGAATCTATTTCCCCTCCAGGCATGGAACCTGGCAAACAAAGGCAATATTCAAAACAGAAAGCAGGATTTATTCTGTTAGTCACAATAGACACCTGCAGTTTACTAATTACTACATAGCCATAAGGTCGGCTGGCAGACATCCCACTCCCGTTCTCTCGTTTTATCCACACCTAGTGACACACCTGCTAGCCTTTAATCGACTTTGTGTTTATCTCTGGGGCCCTTGTTAGCATTGTATATATAAATAATTATTGTGCACATTAGCTCTCCCAACGCTGTGCTAATGTACATATAGACAAAGCAATATCAATAAGTACTTCTGTGAGTCAACTCGTTTTGTTTTTTTCTTGTGGTTTCCAAGCCTCGCTTACGATTGCCTCACAGGCTCTTTTAGGGGTAATTTCAATAAGGGCAAACGTGCTTCTAATTTCAAGCAAGATTGTGCGACTCAACAGCTACCTAGCAAAATCTATTAAATTGTGAAAGCACATATACAGCTTGCCTGCAAATTGCTTTGCTGTAGATGTTTGTGCCCCAGCATGGTTTAATTCCTGACAGTGATTACTTGGACCCAGGGGTTAGATTGTCAGAAGGAGTCCTTTTACAGACCGAGGAAGCTTAAAAAAGTGCATTTTGTGTCCACTAACGTTCGACTAGACTGCTCATAATACCCACCAATGGGAACTTGCTTTGTGTGCTGTGTCAGTGCATCGTCAATGAAGGCAATTTTCTAGCAGCCAATGAAGACACAAAGAGCCCTTCCTTTTAATGTCTCAGGTCCACTGAAAGGCTTTGTATTTTAAATAAAAATAATAGCTGCAGTCAAGTATGTTAATGTCCATAATCGTCGTAATTTCTGTAAATTATACCTGCCACTGCTTGTAAACCTCCCTGGTGAAAGCATAAGGTATCAATTTAAGATTTACGTTACTGTTCTCGGAGAAGACAAGCTTCTTGTAGGAAACATAAGTAGAATGGGTAAGTTCATAACACCCATTTCAAAATCAGACACCAACAGTTATTGCCAAAGCACGCGCAGTGCTTCACAGTCATACCCTTGCGTGCACTAGCTCCTTTGCACTAAAGTGTGCATCCAGCGGCCACAAGCTGATTATGCCACCAGGAACGCGCTCTTCATGTGAGCTTTAACTACTAGAAATGTGGTAAAAAAAGAGGTGAAGCTGTAGCGCATTAATAATCCTTTAAGCCCACACTACTATTTCTCCACCTTTTGGCAGGTGGGAGGTTTCAGGGTACGTGTCCTCTGATAACAGTGGCTAAGGCGTGGACACAATTTATGGAGTGGTTTGTGTGCCAGGGATCACATGAGGATATTTTTTACCAATTGCCTCTAAATCAAACCTAGCCCTGAAACGCCCCCAGTAAATTATAAACCAAACATACAAAACTTAAAGCATGCAAAGCCAGTAGGATGCCTGAGCATTTTATATTCTCAGGTTAGATAAAAAGCCCCATTGAGTTTGCAAATAAAAACTTGCACCTATTATTTATGCCCTAATAGATCAGAGATCACATTTCAGGATAGCTAAAGCAATATTTGCTTTGTGGTATTAATTTTCCGTTAGCTAGTAGGCGCCTGACCTTGCTAGAAGGGTCCTTATAGACATATACATCTCTGCATGCTCCTCTTGGCTTTTAAGGCATCCATGCTTTTATACTACATTTTACAACTGTTTACAGTCAATGAAAACACAAAGAGGCAAAATGGAAATAAATACAAAATAACATGTTTAGTAAAAGCACTCTACATATTCAACTGTTGGGCTTAATATGTGTCAGACACACAATTAGATGCATTCTGAAGGAGATCTATTTTAGCAGGCAAATAAATTATAGCATTAATGGAACGAAGAAATCCTGCGGGAACGGTTCCGGATCCAATTATACCATTCCTACTTTGCCATGAACTTTAGTTTAATGGAGTTTTTTATTAATTGCATGTTGTGAAGGGTTCTTGCTTTATGAAAAGTCGCAGACTATATATTCAAAGGCAATTCTCTTGTGTGCTTGTTGTATATTCCAACTGTCCTCCAAATAATTACAGAGTGGGGACTCAGCTGTCATTCATGTGTATCCGATCCATTGTGTGGACAGAAAAAAATGGCTGCCCATACATTAGCGCATCACCCATGGCTAGTGCAGTGACAAGATAGATTAGGATGTATATTAAATGTCACACATGGCTGCCTCTCTGTATCAAGGTAAAAAATACTGCCTCTTACATACATTAGGGACTGCGGCTGGAATGACATCTACATTAATATTGACAAGATATCAATTTTTTTACACACACTAAGCCAATAACTAGCCCAAACCTGCTAAACTTAGATAACAAACACGGGAAATAGCCTGCCAGCCTCAGAGTTATTTGCTTTTATCTAAAAAAATAAATATTTAACACAAAAATATCGCCTCGCTTTTATGAATTATCAATCCTGCAGCAATACATCAAGCGCCATATACAGCGGTGGTTTGGTAATCCAATCTTATTTGTCAAGCAAGAATCCTAGCCGATAAGAAATGCTTCTAGAAAATGAAAACCCATCACAGACAATAACTTAAATATTACATACATAGGAGCCAGATTATAAAAAGCTGTCTGAACGCCATTGTATTATTTCCTCCCCCAAATATTAACGCGCAGAGACGAGATTACAACCCCGAGAGGTAATCCTGGCTCTGTAATAACCACCAGTGACAAACGCACACGCACCCGAAGCACCCCTCCCCACCCGCCCCCTCGTTTCTCTATTGGGCACCGATCGTGAGCGCACGGCAGAGGGAGGCAGCAGGTTAGGGTGCTCGTGTTTATTAACCACGCAGGGGAGAGCACTCATCAGAGGCGTTGCAAAAATAAAAGGAGAGATGAGGTTTTATTATTTACCTTTCTTGTAAAGCTCCCCGCATACATGCAGTCGCACCGTATCTCAGGCAAATGCCTCGGCGCCATTAATAATGTAGGTATTTTTTTACATAATAGCCTGCTCTGTATGTTCTGGTCTTTGAAATATATGACCCTGCCCATGCAGCCCAGATATGCAATAATAATAATATACGCGCTTGTATGGTTACCCGTGATTCAGGCAGACACGTGAATGCTGAGAAACATAAAAATGCTCATTATGCCTTTCCAGGTGCATATTAATAATGCCATAAATAGGTTATGCAAGGAGTGGGGAGCAAAGAACCAGCAATAAACTTTTGGAGAGAGAAGTCTCCATTAGAGGCTTCTAATGGTCTGCAACAGATATGTAAATGTCTATCATTTCAATCTTAGTAATTAAGCCGCGGCTGGAAGCATCCAAGAGCATTTCCACTCAGCAGAAACAAAAGCACAAAGCAGGCAAGCTAAGTCCTTGAGAATGTGAGATGCATCTAGCTGCAACATTTCAAGGGTCATTCATCTGGGGAGTCAGGCGATCTTTTGTTGAAGCATGACCTGGACAAAAGAATACCTCTCCCTCTAGTTTTAGTGCACTGTATAAGATGATGCAGGTTAACGTGATGTTCTCGACGATAATTATCTCTAGAAGATGCTAGGTATCATTAAGGCAAGCCCTTGAAAATGGCGCTGAAATGGCCAATGAAAAAACACGGTAGGCCAGGGGATGTGAGCCGCTCCATCAGAGAACACTACAGGTAAACAACAAGAAGGAAGTGGAGGCTTCTCAGCAGCTCTGCTAGCGCCACCCCATCCCCTGCAAGAGGCAGGGACACAAGGCCGGGCACAACATTGGAGCTGGTGCTCAGGCGCTTGGTGTGTTTGCTACATTCAAAAGGATCCATTAATAGGCTGGCATACTTTTGACTCTTAATGTATTTACTTTTAGCAACTGATAGCATGATGAGATGGTGGTATTTTTCCTTACATTTTCAGACATATTTTGAGGTCTGGCTTCAGCCAAGACTTTTTCATTTGACTACAATGATAGATAATACATGTGCTGAAATGAACGTTAAAACACCCCTTTTCACCCCTTGTTCTGTTGTTATTCATTCATTTACATATTTCTTCCACCCACTAAAGTGTACAGCATGGGCCAATGGGTCGGCCCACTTCAGCTACTGGCTAACTTTACTGTGAGTGAGAGCATTCTGTTATTCAATACCAGAGGTACTATGGCAATGTGTGAATTTTTAGACCAAAATATTTTACCTTGAGCCTATTCTTTTCTTATACTTTGGTGAGTGCCCAGCAGCTTCCCCACCATTAACGTTTGGCAAAAGCAATGACAAACGAGAACAAGCATTGAGAAAACCAAAAGTCTGGCAGCCGTCAGATACACACAGCTGTGCCAATACTCGATTTCTTGAAATAAATCTCAGAACCAGAGAACGTGGGAGAAGGCATGTAGTAGTTTCCCCACCAAGTCCAGAATTAGGCTGACTTACAGATTTAAGACCCCTACCCACACTGGAGGTGGGGCAGGTCAATTTTGTCTTCAAATATTTCAAAACGTCATCTCTATTGGAGTATTTCCAAGCATCAAAGGTGGAGTTGTATTCCTTGTTGGTTGAGTTCTCATGGGGTGAATGGATTTGCTTGTTCAGACTAAGGACCACTGCAGTATAGGCGAACATGAGGATCTTGTCCTAAGAAATGTCTCACTCACAGAGTCCACAGCAAGCTGAAAAAGTTGTGGCAAGTGAGCATCCACCAGGCCACTGGAAATAAATCATTTATGTGTTAAGAAGGGCATCTGAAACAAAACCCAACTCATGTGAATGCATACGTTTGGCTTGCTTCAAAAAGTGACTATGAACAGGTACATGCTGTGGCCCAAGCGATATTTAGGACAATCTCTCATGCTCATGACTGAAACATGTGGATATGGTAGGCAGAAAATACACCTCTAACAGCAGGCATAGCCCTCTACCTCAGGTGAGTGGATAGGATTAAGCTTAATGTTGGCTCCAATATGACTGATTGTAGTAAGCCTGCTCTTGAAAAGTAGTGGAGGGCCCTTGGACACCAATTGAGGCCCCTTAAAGGAGGTGCCTGTGGAAATCGTAAAGCTTAGCCATTATCAACTAAATACAGGATTTAGAATTTGTTGACCTGGGTCAGGGATGTAGGTGAAGGAAATGCTTTTCTTACTCTGAAGAATAGAGTCGAGGTCAGCCCGAGCCCTAAGGGAGTCATTCGGTTAACATATTTCTTGAATCTGGAGGCAGACATCACTGACCAGCTGCAATTATCAACACGGCAAGTTTGAGCTGTTAATTATCGGGCTACCAGCAGCTTAGGCTTCCAGTATATCTTCCAAAAGAATCGTAATATGGAGTGTCATCAATATTTGTGGAATGCAGTATCCCACACACAGACTTGTGGGTCATTACTCCAAACTGCACCAGTTCTTCAAAGGCCTTATTCTAATGGTTACACACAAAACATATGCATGCACAGGATCACGTTTCTCAAAGTAAGACACACAACAGAAATGTGGGTCACATGCCATAACTGCGTGTGCAACTTCACACTTGGTGCAGTCCTCAAGAGTTTGGACATAGGTTGTTCAAGCTAAACAAAGTGATATAGAATTGCAAAGGGTGAGACATGGATCTAATATTACACACTAATAAGTGGAAAAAGGAAGTTTACAAGGATGCATAGTCAGGCAAGGGAGTGAGGTCTTTCATGAAGCTCGTATTCTGCCAGACCTGTAACTGATCTAATTTGTGAACCAGGCACCAGTCTCAGCACTGGTTGGCACCTGAGGGAATAGGAGAGGCGTGGGATGTAAATGTAGCACCAATAACTAACCTTTATTTTCCAAGACAAAAATATATCCCTAAAAATGTTATTCATTTCTACATTTGACTACGCTGGTTATGAGCAATGAGGATTTGAGAAGCAATTTGCAAAAGCATAGGTGCTCTTGAGAAATTATGTATTGTGAATCTTAGAAGCTTTCAAAAGCACTAGCTGTAGACTGAATACAAAACTAATCCATTGCAGCCATAGACCAGAAAGTCATAATAGTGGTGTAGGTATATATTGGTGTATTCAGTATACACAGATAGATGTCAAATGATTGTGCTTTTTTGTATCAGGAAAGTAAGAATTCCCATAACTAAAACAAGAAGCTAAAGTCACCACGGACAACCCTGGTAGGTAACAATGACCAATTAGCTCTGATGCAATCTCATTATTATATAACTTAAAATAGGGTGATATAATAAAATGTTCCATCTTTCAAACTCATGTGTCACCCCACCGTTTCAGTAATTAAAAAGACAGTTTGACAATTTACTGCATTAATTGTCTTTCTAGAGCTATGTCATCACTACACAAGACTCATCCTAAGAACATTCACCCACACAAAGCTTGACAAGCCAGCCGTTAAGATATTTTTAACTGTGTTTACTAAATTTAAAAAGTCGCCCTACTGGGTAAGTGCCAGCAGCTGAAAAATAAAACAATATTATACTATCATTCTATTTTCCAGCTGCTGGCTCAGCCAGGAGGTGCAGGAAGGGGTGGGGATGGTCTAAGCAGGGGTGGAGGGCGGAGTCAGTGTACTAAGTGTGCATGTCAGTGTGGCAGGCTGTCTCAGGCCGGGCAAACTGACATGCGCACTTAGGTATCTCATTAAAGAAACTGCACAGACTCCCATGGAGTATCTGAGCGGCAGAACAAGCCGCTCAGACAATCCTGGCGCTGCTCTCATGCAAGCATAGAATGAGAGCAGTGTCAGTATTGCATGTGGAGCCTGTGCTGGTGGTCCAGGGACTGCTGGGACACCAGGAGACAAGAGGAGCAACGCAGTAGGCGGCGTCAGCGTCAGAAAGGTATGTTTTTTTCATTATTTTTTTTCCCCCGCTCCCTTCCTATCCCTCCCCTTGAGATTTGTGGCAGTTGCCGCTGCATTACATGCTTTCATATAAGCAATCAGGAGAATGGTAAAGTCTCCTCTTATCTTTTTAAAGACTACAGAAAGTAAAGATTCAGTCTCTGTCACAGACTTACAAATCTCAACAACTGCTCAAGAAGAAGTTCTTTGCGCAGGGTTAGAAATCTAATCCAATACAGCAGCATACTATGAGCATTAAGGGTCATTGGGGCATTAATTAAAATTGCTTTTAACAAATGTTGTTTCATTTAAAAAGCAGTAGTCAAACAATCCTTCGATGGTGGAGTGAAAGTCGATTGTTGTTCTATTGTCACAGTTGATTAAAATTTCCTGCACATAATCTTTTTGCCAGCTATTTGATATTTGGTGCGATGTGGTGATCTAAACAAAGTAGTTAAATGCACTACAATGTGTTACGGAAATTGACAATTGGCATTTGATGCACTAATTAGACAGACAATCTTATTGGAAATCGCTGAACTCAAAATGATGTTTTTGCCAAGGACTTTTGCAATACTTGTAGCAAAGGAGGGGCAATGGGTACTGCTTAGCTTGCACTTTGCACTGTGCCTCTACAGCGACATAAGTTTTCGCTTCCCATCGGTTCCACTAATTGGAAATAATAAGATAAATGCACTCAGGTAGACTGTCCCAGTACGCAGCCTCACATTTTCCACCACATTGAAGCACTAGTAAAAATAGAATCACAACAATCTTCAATGGCGTACAAAAAAGGGAATCTGGAATGGCGTGAGAGAGCAGGGGTGCTCATTCATCGTGTGCAGTTGGCAGTTTGCTTAGACTCCAACAACGACGAGCAGCAACTTAAGTAATATAAATAGCAAATAAAGTGTTCGGGGATCAATACCTGATGCCAATGGAAAAACGAAAACAATAATGTACATTTTGAGTGGGTTTAATGCACGGTAAATATATGTGTATATCAAACAAGCTTTTTGTATGAAAGAAGGTAAGCGCATTGTAAAGCAGTATTGACAATTATTGTAAATAGCCCCCTTCATCCAGTGCCTTTATTTTACTCCACCTAATTATTGCGTACCTTTAATTAAACCAACTAAACATTGTAAGAAAATCATTACATCAACCCCTGTATTATCTGTATGAAAATCACTACTGCGCCTCTGCAACCCTCAGTCCCAAATGCCTTCATAATTGTCTGGCGTCCGGCCAAGACCGACGCCGAGAAGGCTAGATAAGAAGCTACAGTAAAAAGAGACTTCCTATTTCCCATTCTAATGAAGCTTCACTGCTGTACTTGGGATTTCTACCAAGGGGCTTATAAACGAGATGGCATGGGTTATTAAAACACTGCTTATGGCACGAGTATTTCCCCACTAATGCAGTTTGTTTTACTGAAAGTGTAAAGTTACCTGATCTTATTTTTATTTTTTCCAGTTATGTATTTTACAGAATTAACTAGTGATTTAACTGGAAGATCTTGGCGAATAACTACCCTAGCTCGATGCCATCTAATGTCCAGAAATAACACGGCACAACGTCTAAAATATTGCTGGTTTAGGGTAAGGTGCTGAGATTTTTAAGCATCTGAACTGGTCAGAATATGAGGTCACGGTAGCCTTATGAGTAGTAAATTCATCTTGAAACTACTAGCCCCCCGAGTCACTTGCTCCCCAAAATGCCTACTTCAAGGGATTATGCATCGTCATGGATTATTCTACCATGAAGGGGTTTGGTGGTGGGATGTTTGCTGTTGCCCATCAATGGTGCCTCTTCGGTGTGCCTGTGGAGGTTATACGATGGTGCCCCTTAGCCACAACAGTCTCATTGCCTGGGGCTAATAGGAAGGTAGCAATACCAATATGTCAGGGGGAATAAGGGTTAAGTGTGTGGGAGGCAGTGTAAGTGCAATGGTGTGCCAGCACCAATCACATTCTTCTAGGCCTGAAAACGGCTGCAGTGCAGAGGAATATGGATGTGGGCAGTCCTGTGCTGGTGGTGGGGCTGTCATGAAGGGGCGGACTGCTGTCCTAACTGTTGCTACATGGACTCCTTTTCTTCAAAGTTATTTAGGTGGAAGGAGATTTTACAGAGCTGTGACTCTCCAAAGACTCCCCAACGAGAGGGCCTGACCTGAGAATTTGCTGAAGTGGGTGTCAGGTTGACTGCTGCCATGCCCACTAAGGAGAACAAAGTCAACAGGAGAAATGAGAACTTTTTCAGCTATAGGCCCTCAAGTGAGGGGCGAGATCACTGTGGTAGAGAGGAGAAAGAAGACTCACAGGAGTAAACTTTTTCAAAGGGTTTATCCTTCCTGATGGCTTCCATTACACCTACCTCCTACAACACTGCAGTTTATGTGATGACCCTGGAGAAGAGGATGGTGGCATTTCATGGTAGGCTGGTGTCCATTGATGGCATTGATAGAAAGCATTTCCGAGGCTTACTGAAGTCTCTGCAGAGGTTAATGAGTAAAAGAAAGACCTGCAGAGTGTTAGGAGCTCGAAGAAGACACAGTGAGCTCATTAAACTAGTTGTAAAAAAATTGGACAGACCAGAAAACATGTTAAGGGCTACCAATTTGAAGATCAAAGGCTCTTTTGCACTATGACTTTTAAGTACAAGTCTGCCTGAAAGCAGAGGTTCTACTGGTAGATGTGGCAGACAGAGTTGAGGAGACATGGGGGTTAAGCCTTTGGTGTGAAACTGCAATGGCAGAGCTCCTTCTGGGAAGGAGAGGGCTGCTACAATTTGGAGGATGCAAGGTCAGTGCAATTTGGAGGATGCCAGATCACTACAACAGATTTGGAAGCCACATTGTTTTGGAGTTGAGGTGCGAAACCCGGACAACATGCAAGGAGTTCCAGAAAATTAAAAAAGGATCTACTATTACTGAGTTTGGAAGTTCTCGTCTGGGATCCTGCCAGCATTTGGATGGCCATGATCAAAGGTTCTGTATGTTTCCTCAAATTAGCATTGCCAGTACCTTTGTTAATGAGGTTAAGAATTTCCAAAGAGGGAAGGGGCGTTGCCAAATATTAGCCCCTTTGCATGCCCTTCATATGACCTAAGGGACGCTGTTTCTTTGTGACCCTGAGGCTTAGACTTCAATCCCTGGCAAAACTTGGGCAGGAGGAGGCCGCCCACATTTTGTGCCATGTGGTGCTTATCTGCAACACTCAGGAACAGCTGCGTGGGATGCACGTAGGGCACCCCAGGGCACGTGCCCAGGTGAAGACCAGGCCAAAAGCTGGCTCTCCTGCCTCCGTCCGCAGCCGTACCAGTTTGGACTGGGCCTGCTCTTTTGGTCCTTTTAGTTGTTTTGCCCGGTTTTCCCAAGCTGCAGGTTACCGGGTTCTAGCATCTTGATAAACTCTTGTCAGTTATTAAACTAAGTGAGCTGTGCCTGCCCAGACGATCTAACATATCAGCTTTGCCACTGTAATGCTGCTATGGTGCTGGGATTTTGCTGTGCGGGGCTTATACCTCTGTAATTTAAGGTTTTGTGTCAGGTTAAACTTGACATTATGGGAAAGTGTAAGACTGGGAGTAGTAAGCCAGCATTGGATACAAACTGTACCACTAGTGACTCCTTTTTAGCACGGGCTATGGGTGTCATTTCAAAGGAAATAGACCTGGCTGGACAACGTTTATCCCTGGGCACCGCCGGGCCCAGTCAAGCCGCGGCACCAATTGCAGAAATAGAATCTGGCACAGGCAAGCACAAGGAGTGGGAGCTGGTAGGAAGACATGGTATTACTACTAATGAGACATTGGTTGCTCCTCATATTTACCAAACATCTGACACTGTGGTCAATACCTCCGTAGTTTACTCACCCTCATCTAAACCACAAGAGGAAGTGCAGAAAGGCTGTAACTGATAACCCAGGCCACCAAGTTCCCTCTGCTTTGGTCTGCCCAGGGGCTGATAATTTCCCTTCCCAATCAGGCTAAATCCTTGGGCTTAAATTTAGAATAACCTACTAGCCTCTATTAATGATTTGCTGTTACTGCTTAAAGAAAAACTGGACAGCTGGGATGGTGCTGATAAAACTGTGGGTATTATGATGGTTATTACTGATAGGTGGTCCCTTGCTGGCTCCCTAGATTCTACTGTGATGCTAAAAGGGCCAAATATACCCAGCGATTACTATTTTGTTGTTAGTAATATCACTGGGAATGTTAACGCTATTTCCTTGCATATCAATGAGCTCAGCTTGGGTGATACCATCCAGAGCCTGGACAAGTGTTACAAATTTGCAACCTGGAATGTGGGCGGACTTCCGAATCAGTTAGGGTCTGATGACTGGACCAACACCATATCCAGACTTGACGTTATCTGTATCCAAGAAACTTGGTGTGTGAATCAGATACATGTGCAAGGGTTCTCATCTTATTTTCTTGGTGCTATTCCTTCTCAAGCTGGGAGGGCTAAAGTGGGCTCTAGATTCTCATCTCCAATAACCTCCCTGTAAATGTCAAAAAGTCTTCTTCTGTGGGCCCACATTCCCAATTGATTTGGTTAACTAATAAGGGGGGGGCAAGACCTGGTGTTGGGTAACTTTTGTAATAATGTTTTAGATACCACTCGTAGTAGAGTAGGCAATACACTTGATCTTGGCCTAGAAATGTTCTTACAGTCTATTCATACTAACTATATATTACTATGGGCTGGTGCTTTTAATATCTAGACTTGCCCTTTACCGGCGACACATGTATGTGGATTTACTAATCAAGGTGGGGTGGGCAATGTACATTTTTGTCACAATGAATAGGGGGATTCACTAAATTCCATTATTTTCAAACATGATTTATTGCTGTAAATGTGATGCCAAAGGGGAGCAGATTCCAACTTTTATTGAAAGAAATGCTTCTCCTGTTATAGATCATATATTGGTGTCTTCCTATGCAAGTGGTATGTGTGGTATCCCTAGCATTGCTCAGTCCATATTAAGTTATCATGATCCCATTGTACTTCTGATCTCTTTTTGGGTGTGAAACATGAAGCATTTTCTATTATAAATAATATTGTCCCTAATAGTCCTAATGGTGTGCAAATTAAGTGGGTAGACATTGACCCTGACAGCATACTTCAAAAAATGGTTATTAGGAACTCCTTAGAACTGAGCTACTGCCTGCAGGATGAAGTAATTTCTACTATGTTGTTGGATTATTTTGATCACATTATTTTTTTTCCATTGAGTCACTTTTGACACATGAACTGAAGGCCACACAGAAACAAATAGGGGCTGGTTCGACCAGGCATACACTCAGGTCTCCCGGGATTTAAAATCAGCCCTACTTAGTATTCCACAGTATACAGTTGTAATCAAGTCCCTCCGTCTAAAGTTTAGAGAGACCTTGATGACAAGGAAGAAAGCTCTTCAGGAGGAAACATGGGCAAAATTGTCCTTAGCTGCAGAAGCAAATGATATTAAGGTTGTTTTGGGAGGCAGTAAATGCACCATTCTTGCAAATATTGTCCTAGAGCTTTATATCTTTGTTTCCTGTAATGCCTGGGTGGTCCACTTCTTTGAAATTTCTAAACCAAGTAATTGGGCAAAATGGTTCAGCTGGGTGTGAGGTGGTGTATAAGTGGAACACCCTCCCCTTGAACATCTCTATTGATTAGCTACTTTCAGCTCTGAATGATATTGTAGGGGATACGCAGATGGTGTGCCGGTAGACGTATTTAAATCGGCCATCAATTTATGGGGACCTATCCTTACAAGGGCATTTAATACAGTAGCTGTTGGTGAGATCCCATCTTCTTGGGGTTCTTCCAAATTGTACCTATGTATAAGAAAGGAGAAAAATCCAACCCTAAAAACTATTGCCCCATCTCACTTTTGGACTCTTTTGTGAAGGTTTTAAGTAGGATACTGTTGAAAAAGATGGAGGTCTGGGCCCAAGAGTATTCTATTTTATCACCAGCTCAATATGGCTTTAGAAAGGGACTTGGTACCATTGAGCAATGTGTAAATCTGGAGTTATTGATTGGCAAATACGAAAGAGCCAAACCTGGTGCTCTGTATCTCTTTTTTGTAGATTTAAGTAGCGCCTTTGACCTTGTTTACCATACTATACTCTGGTCCACACTGTTTACTCTTGATGCTCCAAGGAAAATCATTGGCTTTGTGGGTCACTTATATGAGAATTTATCCTGCAAAGTTCGCTTCGGCCCTCTGGGTGAGTGTTCACCCGCTTTTAAAATTGGGACGGGCATTGGACAAAGTTGTGTTCTATCTCCCCTAGTATTTTTGTTATATATTAATGGGGTGAACAAATTTTAGCAATCTTTTCAGGCAGATGGCCTCAATGCTGCCCTATACCCATGTTGTTATATGCTGATGTGCCTTTCTGTTATCTAGGATTCCAGTGGGTTTACAGAAATTGATGAGTGCCTTTGGGGAGTTTATTACCTTCAAAGGATGATGATTAATAAATAAAACACCTTTACAATGATTTGGGTACATAAATCAAAAAAATGCAGAACTTTATTTTTATTTATTTTATTAACACCCAGTTTGTTAATGTTAATTATTTTTGCT
>NC_090439.1:765497742-765535242 GCF_031143425.1 Pleurodeles waltl | reverse complement strand
TACTTCCACACAACTGAAGTATTTTAATTTTAAAATAATTGTTACTTTGAATAAAACTAAGATGGGTTGACATTAGACATATTCACACGCGTTTCGTTAAGACCAGTAAAAGAAAACTCCAGATAGGAGTTTACAAAATAGTTACACAGGGCTTTACTTTGAAGCCTAGCAATAAATGAGCTGCATTTTTGTTATGAAAATACCAGGTGCTTGTATTTGGTCAGATATCAATCAGCAACTTGGACACATCCAAGAAAGCTTCTCAAATGTAAATACTGCCTTTCCAGTCTCTATGCTGGAAATCAATTATAATTAAGAACATTCAGAAGTTTGTAATAAATATAAACTTCCTAACAAATTTCTCAAAACTGAACTTTAAGTCCTGCATGTATGTGAGGCAACTTGGGGAAGTGTGTGATCTTCCAGGAAGCATCACTTTCTAGAAAAAATGAACAAAGAGCAAAAGAGAAGCACAGGGAAAGGCAGGGATGGAGGAGTTGACAGTAAGTGTCCAATTTTCCTATCTGTTACTTTCTTTGCCCCAATGGACACCCCTGACTCAATCCCTCCTTGACAAACCCGACCCAATCCCTCCTTGACAAACCTGGCTCAATCCCTCTTTGACAATCAATCTTTCTCACTAAGAGGTGATGATGGGAGAGGGCAGAAGATGTGGGTAAGCACCTAACTGCTAAAATTGTAATCAGTATGTCCAATAAATGCCGGCCTCCTACTTGGTTCAGCATCCCATCAATGTTTGGAATCTCTTACCCCCTGGAAGGACATGGAGTGCTGAGCAGATTCAATTCACATGCATACTTCTGTCACAGTTGCCATTCTTTTAATTTTGTCAGTGGACATCTGGGATACACTTGGTACTATTCGGGTCCAATAATGTTACAATTCTACACTCTTTCTTGGCTATGATTCTGCGTATTGCTAAGTCTAGCAAACATTACTTTTCTGTTCAATCATTTATTAATTGCATTCTGGATTTTCCAAGGCTCATTTAATTTACCATTCAATTACTATTTTGTGACACATTGTATTTATTTTCCTCCTGGTTGTTTCCATTTTGTGTTAAACCCGGTTTAATCTTGTTAAACAGATTTTTGTCCTTTTTACAGAGTGTGCTATTTGGTACTATTTAAATGCCATATTATTAACCTATTCACTAGCCTTCGGAAACAGTTTTTTCCTTGTTTGATGTTACTAAAAAAACACCCCTTTATTCATTCAGTTTATATATGTCTCCAAAAATGCTCCCTAACTTATTTTCACTTTTAAAACATAATGAAGCCGATTACGACTTTGGTGGACAGAAAAGCCCGTCTTTCTAAGTCCTGACGAGTAGATTGCCCTGAGTGAGGCTGCCTCCCTGTCGGCCCCATTCCGCTGGCCCAGCAGGAAACGGCCTACAGCATTATCACTGACTCGTAATAGGCAGGCAGGCAGGCAGACAGTAAACTTTGCGACAGGGCGGGCAATGGCAATGGGTGGCCCCTGCACTGCCCATACCCAAGCTATGGCGGTGCTACTGCCATGAAACCACCAGCGGAAAGGGGAGTCATAATCCCTAGAGCAGTACTGTTTGCAGCGCTGCCCTGGTGGATTAGGACCACCAGCATCGCCAGTCCACCCCGTGGTGGAAAAGTGTGGTGCTGGCAGTGCTCAAACCGCCACTGCGACCCTGGCAGTCTTAAGACCGCCAGGGTCATAATGAGGGCCAATGTGTCACTAATGTACTCTAATTTAGATAGACAGAACTCACGTTAGCTTCAAGTTAGACTGACCTGATGTTTGATTAGTACTTATTTTATAGAACTCCAAAGAACTCTGATTGTAATAAACAGAGAAAGAACACAGGAATCCTAATGATACACACATAGCAGTGATGTAGGAAAAACCAAAGGTGCTCTATATAACATTGTGTCCGTGAATCCAGAGTCTGGATCACAAGGACACTCTCAGCACACAGCAGTGAGATCTAGGTCGAGGCAAGACAAGAACGCAGTGTCCATGATAGACCAGACAAGTTACAATGACTTGCATACTATCCGAAGAATCAAACACATATTTTAAAACAGGCAGGTAGAATGAATCAGTATCTCCATATGGGCTCACTTTGCGCCGAGTCTGGCTAGTGCGCATTTAGAAACATTTCGAAGGAAAACCATAGCAAAGAATACAAGGGTGGCATGGTGCCTGGCACCAGTGAACATTCTAAGTTACTTTCAATTTAGGAATGCTTTCGTTTGGTGAAAATGCTTTAAATAATATCGCAACCCATGGCGTGAAAATGAACCAAGCAGTGATGACGTCATCGGGAATCAGGAGAGTAGACAGGGTTTTAGATGGGCAGTTTGTGGGTTCAAAAACACGATCTACATAGGGAAGTATTTAAACTCTTAACAATGAATGCCCATGGGCTGCACTTTGCTAGGCTCTGAAGGATAAACGTAGGAAAATTCGGCCAAAGAGTTGCAAAGCATTGCATATTTCCATCTAACCATACAAAGAAGAAACAAGAAAGTGTTTCGGTAGCACCCATGCAGAAATAGTGTTTACTCGAATCTGCTTCAACAGGTTTACCTTTCTTAATGCTAAGAAAGACCAGAAAAACAAAACACATAGTTGGAGAGATGAAACTAAAGCTGTTCTTTTCTTCCTCCAACTACGAAAAAGCAATAACTTACAGAAGTGTGCCTGTTCACACGAACGTCTATTCGTCTGGACTGGCACATGTCATCACATCCTAAGATGGGCAGTTGCGGCACAGCAGCCCTAGGTTCCATGTTTGCATGGGGGGACCCTCAAAATAAAGAATGCCCGAACGGTTCGAAGGCAGAAAGGGTCATCCCACCTGAAAACACATTTCCTCGTTTCTGAAATGAACGCTGTCCGGCTTTGTTTATTGTTTCCTTGAACTCCGAACAGCAGGACGCTGGCAGCCATCTTGTCGCATCAGCTGGAAGTTTTAATTTGAAGCGCCTTTGCCTTAAAGCACACAATTCTTTTATTTTCGCAAACCTATCCTAAGCAGTGTTGCGCCACCCGAATCTGTCAGCCGGGGCAGTCAAGCATATCAAGTGTGTCTACAATACTTTCAGGCTAATGAACAATGCACAAAAACAAAAGCAGCAGCGAGGCCTTTATTATCTGGTCTTCCGTAAAGCACAAAACCGGCCTTCTCTGGCGCAGAGGAAGTGCCAACGAGCCTGCAGGTGTGAGCCGGTTAAAAGAAAAGGCTGGGCTAAATAGATTCTTTCACTGTCAGGGATTAGAGGCATGGCACCAGTGGCAACACACATCTTTTCCTTTAACTTCCAACATTTTCTCACGAGTCTGCAAAGAGTTCGCCCCATCAGGGGCCTTCCGAGGCCATTCAAATGTCCTAAGTTTTAATTAAGTTGGAGTTGTCAGAAGAAAGCTTTTTTGGCACCGAGTCAGGGTCATTAATTACTGCTATCTTTGTTTCTTTCGGGAGAAAGAACTCTGCTGACTTGTTCGGTTACTCAGAGAGCTGACATTTTCCATCCCCCGGTCTCTATTCACCTCTGAGCTCAACTCGATTAAACCGTTTATCAGTTGCTTCCATCAGCCCCATTTGCAAATATGAGTTTGGATGTTTTTTGCAAGGCTAAGTTACAGGCGGTTAGTTTAAAAAAAAAAACATTTTCATGTTACTATTGCATGTTCCTTAGGTGGCCCATCCTTTCTTTGAAAACAAGAATGCCAAACGCCAGCTGAGGTAAGCGATATATATACATACATATGTATATATATTCATACTCTCTCAACCCCCCACCTCCCTCTCTCCCCAGACTTCAGGAATATATTTTTTTCTTTGCACACTGGCAGTCAACTTATTTGCTAGCCCTCATAAGTTCTTCCCACCACAAGATGACACCTATATACTCATCCATGCAACAAACTCAAGGGTATGTCACGACCAAAGGGAATGTATTGATATAATGCACATTCAGAGTTCCCTGCTTTCCAGGTGGCTGCCGTCCGATCTCTTCAAACAATAGAGTGTGCAAATCTTTGATAGTTAATTGTGCTGGATTACTGTTTGGCAACCAACCAAGCGCCTAGCCTGGGGACAGATCATCTTATTTAATGGTTGATCACCACTACTTCGCCAGCAGGCCAACACATATCCCTCGTCTGTTGGTGCCAGACAACAAGGAACAGCGGAAGCTGCACAGATAAAACTACTCTTACCCCTTCTGCAATAAACCTGTGGCTCAAAGACTGAACAAGAGGCCTCACAAATCAAATATACCCAGCCGCGTCCTTATATGGATTGCACTTCATAGCCTTCCGGTGGTAAACACAGGATCCAATTAGGAAAGAGCCAGGCAACACATGCAACAATCACGCTTACTCTATTTTTATCATGAACACATTAATCAGGCATTTTTATGATAATCTTTTGATAGAATTGTTATTGTTTGTTATTACTCTTTTAGGAAATGCCATGTAAAATATTTCAGCCTCAGGCATGCAGTCGGACATATTTCAGGCATGTCTCAGCAAATTGTTCAGTTTGTGAATGTGCACTGCTCATTTGGGGGGTTATTCTAACTTTGGAGGAGTGTTAATCCGTCCCAAAAGTGACGGTAAAGTGACGGATATACCACCAGCCGTATTACGAGTTCCATAGGATATAATGGACTCGTAATACGGCTGGTGGTAAATCCGTCACTTTTCCGTCACTTTTGGGACGGATTAACACCTCCTCCAAAGTTAGAATAACCCCCTTAGTCTTTATGAAATTTCACAATACTGCACCTAGCTCTTGGATCAGCAATGCCATGCATTCCAAAGGGGAATAATTCTGGAAAACCTTCTCCTCTGATGTCTGCACTGCCTCAAATGTTACTGATCTGCCAATCAGTCTACTCATTCGGAAATAAACAGGGAGGCATTTGGATATTACATACTGCAATAAGCCCAGCAGAAGGATCTGTTTCTTGTGACTGCAGTTAAGTGTGTAGAAATGGCAAAGAAGAGTTTTATATATGCACTGGCGTACCTCTCTCAACATCTACATCCAGTGGCTGAAACAAAGGCAAGTAGTCCAAAGACCTTTTAACAGTACCTCGTGGCTCACTACTCCATAGGCCTGGTCAAGCTTGGAAGGATTACACTTCAGGGGAGTCCCACATTTGTACAGGTCGGATGGGCCTGTGCCATGTTTGTAGGCTAGCCACTGAACATGTAAATGAGTATAATTTCCATTCACTGTATGTAATTCTTGTATGGTCCCAGACCCCTTGGATCTACACGAGACACTGCTGATTTAAAAGGTGAAGATCATCAAGCAGTCTTGCAGTGCAGTTAAAGGATAACATATTTATGATCCAGATGGTTATAAAAATGTGCTAAAACACACTACAGTTTTCTAGAGGAAAGCTGGAATAAAATGTTAAATAGAGATCCAGGTAAAAACAGATGGGTGCCCTTCTTCAATAATGCCCACTTTTAAAAAGGTTACCAACGAATACAGATGTGCTGTAATAACTGCAGTGTTATAAACAAAAACATGCATGTGCCTGTGATATGAAAAAGAGTGCATTCTACATAAGAAATAATTTATTATTTGCTTTTCAAACATTAAAGTAAATTAATATTCATTTTGCACTGTATTACACACCCTTGGAACATCCCAAAACACCCGGATGAAAAATTAACAAAACCATCACAAATCCATTGCCTTGAATAATTTTATCCCACTAATTTGATTGCCGATTGTAAAAAAAAAATATTATTCATACAAAGGATACTTGTAATACCAGTCATAACCGTTTTTACTGAGTGTCTTGCTGAGATTACCTCTGCTTTGCTATACCACCACTCACTGACAGGCTACTCAACCATCCTGAAAAGCTTTTGATCAGTCACAAGATGTCACGGTTGGCAAAGGGATGGGCATTTTCAAAATGAATGAGGATGCAATGTGCCCTGCTCCAGAGAGCAGTACTTACTCACACTGGAGAGCAATGAGATGGAGGAAAGCCAGCACTACCTTAGAGAACTTCACTGCCTGAAGCTCCTATCTGGATACCTTCCAAAAGTATGATGCTCACACAATAAATTCACGTCTCCATAGGCACGTCGGTAAACTGTGTGTTTTACAATAAACAGACACTATGTTATTTGCAATCTATTTCACTGCCAATGTGTGAAGTCAGAGTAAGCCGTGGGGGATCAAAAGGCGTGATTGAGGCTTAGACGTGAATCGCCATTATCAATAAAGTCACGTGAAACAGCTACTTAAAAGCAAATTTCAATTCTCTCCAAGTTGCACATGCTTTAAAATTAAGAGGGCGTTGGAAACTGAGCAAGTTTGGCATGTGCTGGAGATGACAGAGTGCCTGGCCGCAGCTTCGCAATGGCTAGAATCACATCTTCTTTTCTAAATGATGCTTCATTGGCACGGCAGGAGGATGCAAGAGCTGAAGTGTGCAAGGAAGCAACAAGGATTTTCCTTCTGCTAGAAGGTATGGGCCGCCTGGCACCACCAGCTTCCTAAACTATTGACAGTGTGATCCCATATGTGCTTGGGCGTCTGGTTCAAGTGTTACTCCAGGACTTGAGAAAGAGTTAATTTATGACAGCTGATACAAATGAGACTATTAATGTTGGCCATCCAGTGTAAAGGAAAAAAGGGTTCTCATGGCCAAGTTCTCCCTCGCTAACAATCACCAACACTACCAGCTCTGGAGTGTTTGTTTGATGGTGCCAGCTGGGGTTTTGAGATCTAGTGTGACATCGTTCATCATCGGATTGCCCATTTAAAGCAAACATGTCTTGCACACAAATAAAGCTAAAAAACACCCCATAATGTTTGCCTTTACATCATCACCTGGTAAACAGTTTATCTTTCCATGTGCATTCTCCCCAAATTGTCTGTGAACGCGAGCAATTATTAGCACAGTATTATCAGCCCTATTAAAATCAGAAAATATAGCTTTCCAAATACAAATTAATAATTATTTATGGACAGAATGCTATGGCTACGCGTAGCTCATTCAAAAAACATATTTGTGTAGTTTTACTGATTGAAGGCATAAAAGGGCTTATTTCAATTAGTAATTTAGGAGGCAAGCTGGAGAGAATGCTGGAAATCACAACCTTGGCTTTAAGTTCTTGAAGTAACATCTCTCCCCAAGCCATGGTTATTGTGCAGAAACTGGTTGACAAGGCTTCTTGAATGCTACTAACGAGTGGTTGGACATGTGATGCTCTCTTCAATGTGGTAATGCTCACAATGCCTGTTAGTAGGTGGCAGAAACCAATCGTTCATCACCTTTATACATAAACATGGACGCCGACAATACTATTTTGTAAACAGTTAACTTTAAATGTGATCCTTCATATTAACCATATTTTATTTTTTAGAAGCAGATCAAGAAATGTGATATTTGTTCAGGCTTAACATTTCAACATGAAGATCTACTCTATAAACATATATGCTCTGGTTTGTTTACTTTTCTCCAAAGTGTGTAACTCACCCTTACTAAAATATATGTGTACCGTGCCTTGCTTATTTTGTTTTTAAATTTTAGGTTTCCCTATTTCCATTTTAGCAATTGGATTTCTACATAAAACTGACGTTTTTTAAAGTATTTCATACATTTACCATTATTATATGGAAAAATGCCAAAAACAAAAATTCCATGAGAGCTAACACCCTGCTAACACATGTTACCAGTAACCACTGTTGAGCTTAAAGAAATAAATGTAATATTATACCTTTGGCTTGAAACAGATGGCATTCTGTCAAAGATTCATACTATCAATGTGCAACCCTGTCTTAAACCTAAAGAACTCCTCAGACTTAGAGATTTTTCCCCACACATAAAAGGCTTTCCGGATCCATGTATTGCAATACTTTTAATCCTAAATCAATAAGATAGAAGCTATTTGCAACCACGCACATTTTCATGGTTATTGTGAACGAAGAGTTTCTTCTGGGGACCGTAAAAGGTAAAGACATTGAGAAGGAACAAATGCGATTTCAAGAAATGTTGGCAGCCAACAGCAAAGGCAGAAAGCATTGCTGGGATTCCTCGCATTTCTTTATAAAATCTAGGTTGAAAACTGCTCTTCTTCATTTTTAGAACACATTAGGTAATGGAAACCATGATTATTTTTGGTCTCCGTCTTTCAGAGTTCTATTGATAGTTCTGATTTGCATAAGCAAATAAAAGGAACACATTGCCATTCTACTCTACTGCTGCAGCTTTCTCATTTTACTGAACCAAAAGCTTTACACGCATTTGGAAACAAGAAGAAGTTGTAATTTGCTTATGTTCGACTTTATTTTTCAAACAACCGTTGTTAATTTCCAAAAGGGGATATTGTGGGATAGCTGCTAACTTTTCAACTGGGAAGCAAGAGGCCAGGGCTTTTTTCTTGACTTCTACGTTTACCCAAACTGTATGATCCTGGGCAAATAATTCAATTCCCCCGCCTCAATTCCGTCCAACAGCTGGTAAAATACTCTTCTAACTCTTTCATTGGCTCTCTAACTCCTCTAAAGTGGACACAGACTAAATGTATCCTTGACTAGCATAAAAAAACTCTGAGAAAAATCAGAATATTTGGGACAGTAGGGTTATTACATCTTTTTTTGTCTGAACTTGTGCATCAGAGATATCCTTCCCTTCCAGTAAGCAGTCCAAATAAGCCCAAAACACCTAAGAATGTGGGCAGTCTTTAATACAAAATATTAAAAGCCTGAACAGAAGTTGAGACACTTCCAAAATAAAGAAAAGGTGACTTGCTTATCTCCCCATCTCTCTCGTTTATTCTTCCTTCTTCAGACCTAGGTTTACCCAGACATGGATGTGAACAAGCAGAATGTGCCACTTAACATGTGGAATAGTGTTCTTTCTAAAAATCTTGCCTCCTCTCCAGTTTTGCCCCGAATTCTCCTGTGTAGTTTGGCTCCCTGCCTTGCCCCCTCGTCATAATTTATCAAAATGGTAATACTTTGTCAAGAAGCAGGAGGTCACTTCAAAGGAAAAGGTCTTCTCAATCTGTGCAAAATAAAGCTTAAAACAACATATTTATTACAGCAGCGAACAACATTTTAAAACATTAATTGGCAAAGTCAATAGGTTCGGTGTCGGCCACCAGCCTTTTGGCTTTTTCAATGTTTGTTTTGTCATGGTTTTTGCACAACTTTATTGTTGGGGAAGCTGCCGAACCCTCCTAATCTAAAAAAAAAAAAAGAAAAAAAAAAAATTGGCTAACTGCACAAATACTTTAGAGTCAAAAAGCACATTTTGCCATTTTAAATTCTGGCTCTGAAAGGAACTACTTTATGTGTGGATGTGTGAATTCTGTCACTTACAGTGAAGTTAGCAAATGCTGAGGAGAGCTGACAAAGCACTCCATCCATCATCCTGTTGTGGGTGGAATCAAAAGGTGAATGACACAACAATAGACCAATTGATGAAGAGGACTGGCTAAAAGAGCCCCTTTCCTCCCCAAGTAAGAATAGTATAAATATAATTTTAATAAACCCAAAATGTCTTATTTAACTCCAGGCCTAAAAGCTTTGATAAACACATAGACATCAAAAAAGCACATTTTATCAAAAAGACTTGTCTCTTGCCTGACCCTCTTAAAAATCACCTCACTCAAGAACATACCAATTTGGGAACCTGAACTTGCTCCTCTTTCTGACACACTGAAAGCTCTCTTTTGCGCTTTTCTGAGTTAAATAAAGAGGCCTCCTGGTGAACGATGTCGCCATAGGTTTTACACTCTATAAGACGTCATCAAACAAAGAAGCATTTCAGAACTACTGTTGGTAAAGACTGTTGATGAAGTGAGATTAGGTAAGAGGGCAGGCTTGTCACTGGGTGTAGCCTTTAATGTTAATGTTAAAGGCATTTCACATACTTATAGAAAGTGATGCCACAGATAGAAAAGACAACCTAGGTCACTTAGTTTGCATGTAATAACTACCACAACTATTAGCAACAGTACTTAGTCTCTAATTTTACCCAGACCGTATCTATTTCTACCTTCCGATTTTGAGGTGCTCACTTTTTAAAATTCGAAGTGCCATATTTTTCACCTCCGTCCTCTATTCATGTCTTTGTCAGCTAATTAAGAGCACAAATCATGAACCTGAGAACTTTTCATACCTTTAAAAAAACAGATTCATGTCATGGTGTACCCTAAAGATAAGTTCTCCCAGTACCAAGGCACTACATAAGTAGTCTTACAAAAGAGCACACATTCTTAGAAGTAACAAGGTGCCTCTTATTTTCAAGGTCTAATAAAAACTTGGCTACCAACAGCTCACAAAGGCAGTGACACGAAACATAGATTATGGGAGCCAATGAGGAGCTGATACATGAAAAGTTAGTGGGTGGCATGCAGAATCTGATACCTCATATTCATGTCTTGCATTGTATTGGTAAAAGGGAAAGGATGTCTGTTTAGGAGGAGAACATACTCAGTAAGACTGAGCCTGTAAAATGGTCACCGGAAATCGGTGCCTTCGATTGAAAGAGACGGCGAAACAAAAATGAGATTGAAAAAAAACAATGTGTTTCATCAATGAGGTCTGAGTGACATCAAATAGACAACATGAGCAAAGTTTGCATTGTCTAGTCACTCGGAACACCAAGATGAAAAACATGCCTGGTATTCACATTTTTACATCCTCTATATATTATGTTAAGTGCAGCCATCTGGCAAAACACAGCTGTCAGGGCACCCATGAATCTATAATTCCAAGTAAGTAATATATCAATATGTAATGTATAATGGCATTAATACCATGGAGAGTTTCAAGCTCAATTTATTGTTCAACAAAAAAGTTCATCATAGTAACCACAGAATTGTCCTTTGACATCCATGTTCATGTAGTAAACACAGTATTGAAGTCAGTATCCATGTAGCACATACAGCCACAGCCAACACGTGTTTCGTCCTATGAGAACAGTACTCTCACGGACTTCATCAGGGCTTAACTCAAATTATATCTACATGTATAACCAGTATCATTAAGAACCGTCCAGAGTCTGAGTAAAATATATATAATATCCAACATTAGGATGCAAATGAAGTATTCAAGAACCGTTTCCTGTTTATCTCATGGAGACACACAATGCTGACTCAAGTTGCTTGTTCCCACCTCCACCTAGATGTTGCGTGCCTCCCCATTACTTCTACATGATCGGCACAGGAACGTTCTTAGAGTATACACCTGCAATTCACAGTAAGTGCAGCCATCTGGACCCATCACTCCCTGCTTCCAACATGTACGCAGGAGGAGCCTTGTTTAACATGTAAAACAAAAACTTATAAAACAGAGATATGATGTGTGAATGTACCGGGAATGTGGTACATGTGGCATGTATGGGCAGGCATGCTACTATTTTGCTTGTTTTAATACTTTTTGTAAACAGTTTGTGTTTGCCAATAAAATAATTACTTTCAAACAGCACGGAACAGAAAGCAATATTTATCTATAAAAAAGGGAAAATACAGGTTCTATGCCCTGATATTACAAGAACAAATACGAGGTCATGCAGGACAGATTAAAGAAAACCACTGTTTCTGCACTATTTCTAACCCCTAAACCCTGGGTCCTACATCTTAACTGGCTCGTCTGTTTCCAGTATACTTCCAGGGCTTAATTATTATTTGTACCTCGTTAACCTAACCTTTTTGATTGGCACGTATTTCACACATATCTGTTTGGCTCACTTCCTGGTTGAAGTGACTCTATTCTAGGGTGCTGGTGGGCGAAGTAACCAGTATTGCCTAGGCATGAACCCAACGGAATGAGGAGCTTTTCCTTTAATAAGCAGCAATCGAGGAGACTGGCTTGTCAATACAGTAAATAAATCAAAAGACTTTCAGAAAGGGCTTGCAATGAACACACAAAATTGATCTAACATGCAGTTACCAATTGATTCCATTTAATGCAAATCCGACTTACTGATTTAGCATATAAACAATGAACAAGCCAGTCACATGTGCATTGCAAATGTGACAGCTAGCACTAAGCACAATATAAAAGTGTTGGTAAGGTTAAAACAACTTTTACAAAATTATTTTCTAATCCCAAAGGATAAGCTTTTATCCCCGACATAAGGATAACGGTTCTAATGGCATCTTGCTAGGAGGTTGACAGTAAATAAGGCAAAGATGAGTTTCCATTTTCTTGAAGCTAAATTACTGAGATTAAAATATGTAAACAGAAAATGAATGTGTTCCATTTGCATATTATATTTCGCTCTTAACGTTGATATTGAAGATTAAGGGTCATCATTTAATCCTCACTGGTCTAATCCATAAAATTACAAAGATAACCGTAAGTGCACATCTGAGCCACTAAATTACTTTGAAAGAAAGCAAATTCCGGATGAAAAGGGAAGCATATTTATATTATGGTGATTTAAAATCTGTCGCCTAAACACGTCTTCCCCCTTCCATCCATTGACCTAAATTACACACTAAAAGCTTGCCTGTCTGCAAATGGGCAGCTAACCCTTTGAGACAATCCAGAGATTCTTAGTTTATGCAGAATCAAGCCAACATTTTTTTCTGACTACAATAAACACTGTCTTGTTCATATTCTGCAGAAGCGAACGTCTAGGCATAAAAACAGGAAGAAATCTTTATAGTTTTCATACTGTTTCCTGAAGATAATGGTGAGCATTTCTGTGTCTGGTACACGAAAAATCAATGTAAATCGTGTCTGTAAAGAGGATTCAATGCAGTGTTTTCGTAAACTCTTATCATTAAAGTGGAACAGTTTCTTACATAATATATTTGGAAAGACCAACTTCTTAAATTTGCATTACATAAATATATTTTGTGTGAGTGTGTGTGTGAGAAAGCGTGTACCAATAAGATGTGTTTTTTCCATGTACCTCTACTTGCATTCCATGGATATGTTTATTTATAAATATCAGCTTTCAAAATAGAATATTTTCATATATTGGCAGTAGCCTGTATCTGTTATTGAAGGCCGAAACAGTCTCAGAGATCTCTGAATTACTATCCACCGTTCACATTAATAATCTATAAAGACCATCCATGTCGTCTGGATACTTCACTCTCTCTTCAGGTGCAAAAAAATAATAATAACAACAACACGTTTGCAGCTCTCCAAAACTGTGACAAAAAAAGTAGGTATACCATAGAAGCAGGGGTGTCCAAAGCAGGTCCCAAAAGATGGATTAATGTTTCGGAATAACCAGCCACTTTGCAAATTATCTAAATAGCAGTTAGCTGTGTGTAAATGTGTCTAAAGGCAAAATCCTAACAGGTGTAACGTAAATTGCCCTCACAAACCTAGGGTGGACAGTAGTACAGCAGTCTCGTTGCAGTGCCCAATCAAAAACGCCAAGGTGGCATGATGCCTTAACAAAGAGCACCTGGCATTAAACCTTAGCAACCAATAACCACGTAAGGCATTTTAGCAGAAGCAGAAGGTGCTGAACATGTGGTTTGGTACATAAAGAGCTGCAAACAGCTTCACAACCCCGCACAATCAATCCAGATTTAAGAACAAACAAAGGAAAGTAAAATCAACCCGTGTTAACTCCACGTTGGCCAACCACCTGTAAAGTTTTAAATTCCAAGATTCGTTCAAAAGAACTGAAATTCCAACTCCAAGGTGTTGAGAGCCAGTAAATAAATAAAATAAGGAAAAAGTGATTGGGCTGTAGACGAAAAAGTGATTGGGCTGTAGACGAGAAAACACGTAATACTGAGGAGTCTGGTGCTGAAAGTGAGCAACTGCACAGTTTGCAACATAGTGCTTCAAGTTTTGAGGGTAGATATGTCTGATGACGTCGTAAATTGTGTTATTCATTTCCTATCTGCTGTAAAGGGCTACCCTAACTTTAGCTGTGTGCTATTGCAAGTTTAAGGGAAAGCTTGTCTTGTGTGGTCTTTCAACAATACCTTTCATTGCGTTTCTATGTTTTGCATGACACTAGCCTACCTCTTTCAAGACACGCCCGACGTAAACTACACATTCTCCTTTGGCATGTGTAAGGAAATATATTGAGTCTCACACATACTCTCCAGTTGCAGATGCTTTACTCGCTCGTGGCCATGACACTCATGAACCAGTTTGTCCCACTTACTCTGTAGTGAAACACAAGCGAGACAATATAGGCCCTCATTCTGACCCTGGCGGTCTTTGACCGCCAGGGCGGAGGACCGCGGGAGCACCGCCGACAAGCCGGCGGTGCTTCAATGGGGATTCCGACCGCGGCGGTAAAGCCGCGGTCGGACCGGCACCACTGGCGGGGTCCCGCCAGTGTACCGCGGCCCCATTGAATCCTCCGCGGCGGCGCAGCTTGCTGCACCGCCGCGGGGATTCTGACCCCCCCTACCGCCATCCAGATCCCGGCGGTCGGACCGCCGAGATCCGGATGGCGGTAGGGGGGGTCGCGGGGCCCCTGGGGGCCCCTGCAGTGCCCATGCCACTGGCATGGGCATTGCAGGGGCCCCCGTAAGAGGGCCCCTAAATGTATTTCACTGTCTGCTGCGCAGACAGTGAAATACGCGACGGGTGCAACTGCACCCGTCGCACAGCTTCCACTCCGCCGGCTCGATTCCGAGCCGGCTTCATCGTGGAAGCCTCTTTCCCGCTGGGCTGGCTGGCGGTCTGAAGGAGACCGCCCGCCAGCCCAGCGGGAAAGTCAGAATTACCGCCGCGGTCTTTCGACCGCGGAACGGTAACCTGACGGCGGGACTTTGGCGGGCGGCCTCCGCCGCCCGCCAAGGTCAGAATGAGGGCCATAGTCTCTTGTCACATGGTACACTATAGTTTAACAAAGCTGTATTCAGTGCTGTGTCCTTGAAAAGGTTGAACAATATTACACAAAGCGCATGAACGTCAAGCTCTATAACAGCCAATGTGTGTGCATTAAAATTCCAAATACATCTGAAACATGAATTTAATAAAGGATGTGCTTAGAAACAGGTAAGGTGGCACAAGCTTGTAGTAAGAGCTATATTAAAAAAAAAAAAAAAACACTGCTAGGAAGGGCTAAGCCATTTCCTTGGAATTTTTAATAGGATTTTTTTTCAGCAAGAAGCACAGAACAGGTAGCAGAGAGGCAGCGGCAGCACATGCTTTCCTCACATACTGGTATTTTACAGGCATCAATCGAAGATTCCCTCACACAGAGAACAGGTACATCACAGGAAACAACAACAAGCACAACACAGGAAACAATCATGCAAACTCTCCTTACCCACAGAAGAAGCAAATTACATGTAACTGCAGATCAAAGTTTACTTACAACGAAAACAGGCTGAGCATAGGCAACTGAAACACAACTTTACCTCAGTCACAGAGGCTAGGTAAACAAGGACATCAACAATATGGAATTCTCTCAAGCACTGACAAAAGGCATCAGTAGTGCAGACAGGGAATGGTACAGCGCAGACAGCAAAAATACACTCTGCCACACCAAGCAAAGGCATCAGCAATGCGAGCTTCTTTCACACAGGGCTGGTTCAAAATTGGCAACGCTAAATCAAGCTTCATGTATACACTGGATAAGCATGACAACGGCACCCAAAGTGCAGCAAAAGTGCCCAGCTTTCATCATACACAGAATGCGAGCTGCCTTACTCAGTCCAGACGCATTCCCCACTTTGGTGAGTAGTAGTTACATTGGAGCAGGCACCTCCCCACTAATTAGAAGCACAAACACCTGTAAAAATAAGCCTGAAACTTTACATTCCACATAATGATGTTGTCTACACACCTGACATGTAAAAACTGAAACACTACATCAGTTTTCAAGAAATTTTCGAGACAAATGATCACACCCACCTTTTCAACAACAAGATCAGCAAACAAATGTCTCTGATGGACGCAGTGCAGTTGATGGTGAACCCATCAAGAAAAACAAGCACAAATTATTTAAATAACAAGCTCAGAAAATAAAAAACCCACACAGATTCATGAACTAGCCAAATATTGAACCTTTTAAGAAAGGTTACATTCGGATGGTCCTCAAGAAGCTGTCTGGACACTGGTGCACACAAAACAAGTACACGTCAATAGAATCTCTATGCCAGGCATATGCCTATCACAACAGAGACAATATGCACAAAACAGATGCAAGTCTGTGTACTGCAGAGTAATACAGTGATGAGTGATTTGTGATGAAGTGTGTAAATTTACTGCCTGGGGTCCTCTCTTTTTTAAATACTTTGCCACCTCTACTAGCTAATATGTAAAGCGAAACACCGAATTTGCAAGCTGAAGGAACAGCTATGCTTTTACAGGCATCATGGGGAAGTAATGGTCAATTGTGTGGAAGAGAGAAGAACATGAAGCAGAGGAGGCGGTGTGTCAGTGCCAGCTCCAGATTTAAATGGAAGTTGGACGCAAGCTGGAGACAAAAGTAAGCTACTGACTTAAACGATGAAGGGATGGAGGTGATGTGAACAATTCTATACAGCGAATCTCACTCGCCAATGACAGGAAAATGCAAATTACTGTATTACGACATCCACTTTTGCCTGTCAGGATGGGCTTTTTTAATCACTTGTTTCGGTAGCAGCCCCTAACCAGAAGACTATCCTGGCTACAAAAAAAAACGGATTTATAGTAGTACGTGTAATACACACGCATCAGAATTTAGGGCACACTTTTCAACTAGGCCAACTTTTTTTGCCCAAGTGTCCTGTCTCGGATGTACTCCAAAATGAATAAACAGCGCTCCTAAACCAGGTATCTGCCTACACCATAGATTTATGGAAGTCTGTGTGGGTGTGAATTGGTTATTATGGACAAGTAAACAATCAAAATCAACTATATTAGAATGGCATTTGTAGTAAGGCACATGCCTACTTTAGATGGTAGCACTCGGCTCCTCAGCCCTAAATTGGTAGGTAAATACCAATTGTGATACAAAAACAAAGTACTGAAACGATTTATTAAGCATTTGATTTACAGCAGTGAATTTTATCTAGGCGCTCTATGGGTTAACCGATTTAAAAGAGGTAAGCACAGGCACCAGAAATAATTTATTATTTTACCAAACCTTCCCTGACACATTAGACGTTGTTAGCAAGATGCATATTTCACAGATAGATCAGGGGCCACCAATGACTCCGCACACTCACCAACAGCAACAGTCAATGCTACCAAATGCGTGCTGCTAATGCTCAGTGAGTCCCTTGACACTTGCGATGTATTTATTGGTCACATGGTACAGCAAATGGGAGAATCGAAGTACCGTATAACAAGTGTGGACTACGCACTACAAGACGTATTCAGTATATTTGCAACCCAAAAAATCGTCACATGGAATTGGGTATGAAAATCAGTACTGAGGCAAACGTGAGTTAAAGAAATGCTACTAACGTTGGCGTGCACAATTATTTGAATTAGGATCTGAGGAGAGAGAAGAGAACAAGGAATAAGAAAGACTTTCTGTTAGAGATCAAGGCGCCTGAAGGAAAATGAAATAAAGAGCCAGGAAATCATGCTTACTCGTTTTTCTTTCGAGACCTTTGTATATCAGTGTCACAATTTGTTAATATTTCAGGCTTTCTTATAATTCCCGACTACTCCCTCTTCATGCTCATGAAAAGCAAACGATTCGTTTCTGAAGCACAAAAAACTCGTTTTTCATCACCACCTCATCAAAACATGCTCATTTGCAGACCGCGGGCAGTTCTTGGCATTTGATGACGTTATTGTAAGTTTATTTTTTAAATGCTTTCTACATGGGCACAGAGCACGGCAAACTGCACCCCTTTTACCATATGCATTGCAGAACTGCACAGGCTGTAAAGCAACACAAGTTATGTGAAGTTTTAAATTGCACTATGGAGGCCTTGTGCAATCAGTTGAGTTCCTGGACTTTTCACGCTGGCCAGCAAAATGCACACCTTATGTGAGAGAAGCTCAGTTGGCTTTCCGGGTGCAGTTGATGTGGCTGACATCACTCTTTTTGAAGGCTGCAGTTTCTGCAGCCCCCTCCACACAGGGGATCCCATTGTTTCCAGGTCTGCATACCGAGATCCACTCCACATACCGGGGTCTCCTTTGAAGATTATTTGAACGTTTTCGCATTCAGCTCTGAAAGGAGATGCGAAGAAAATCTGGAATTCCTCCTTGTGAATGTTGCCCGTGTAAGCTTATGTATTTAATGCTCTAAATATTTATGAGGCCGAAGTGTAGAGAAGAATCTTACAAACACTAATGGGCCTTGCAGTTAGATTTGAGAAAGGTTTGTGAAGTTCTGAGAAACCTTATGCTAGGAAGTATGTAGCACGCTTAAATGTTAATGATGCACTAAAGAAATAGTTCATCATCTTATCAATTTTTATACCTAAACCGCCTGCTGAGAGGGATGCACTTATACAATGACAAAACAAACATGGCGGATTCCTGTTTCTTATGCTTTGCACACAGCAAGTAAACAAGTTCAGAGTTTGAAATTATATTACTGCTTCGCTACACAAACAGAGGAATGGAAATTACATTACTCCTTCGCCACACAAACAGAATGGAAATGGGTGGACTGACCATTAAGTCAATCTGGCCAATGGAAGATTGGCGGGCTGACTTACAAGGTGTGGAGGCCAGTTCCCGCTTCAGTGTTCCTCTGAAGGTGTTACATTCTTCCTTAGCATCTCTGAAGTAATGTTGTCCCTAAAGATGTGTTTTGTATGACACCTCTGGTGCAGCTCCTTCCTCCCAGGCACCATGTGAACACTCGTGGACCACTCACAGACACCTTGGCACAGCTCATGTTCAGAGTTTCAAGGCTGTGCCAGATAATTTCTGCTAGGCCACTTCTGGCATCCCACCAGGCTGTTCAGGCATCCCTGACCGCCCCTGAGTTTGGACAAGGCAGAAAAGGTGTAAATCAGATGTGTATGAAGAGATACTCCAATTTATCAAGCCAAAGTGACCATCAGATACCATTAAGTTTATGCACTTCCTGGTGTTGAGCACACACAAGATTAAACAAGTGCAAAAAATGAACTGTGGTGCTTCTCCTCTCAAGAAGGAAGTTTGTATTATTCCTAATTATACTTTCAAAGCAATGTGTTAATATTTCTATGCAGTTCAAAATGCTTTGTGGGAAAATACTTTTTGAGTATCTCAATATGTTCCATTTGTAGAAATCTAAAACAGGTGGAAGGATCTCGCTAAAAGATAGCAACTAGCTTGACAAACAAAATCCATCTAGTGGATGCACCTACATGAGCATTGATCCTTTAATTGGGAATTGTCCACGCTGCATCACAAGCACTTCTGTATTCCTCACTGGCAGGATACCATTTCTCTGCAAAGGTTGAGATAATAACTACATCTATGTATAAACTCATATGATCTTTAACATAAGTCAGAAACTTGCCAGCGTACAGATCTTATCAAATGACTGGATGACTCAAAACATACTAAATAGTTGGAAGACAAGTAGAACGTTAGAGATAAACCTTAAACCTGTGCTGACATAGATGAACTGTAGTCTAACTTGAGACGAACTGGAGCAAACCCTATGCAAACGGTAGTGATCAATTTCAAAATGTTAAATTGTGTTGTGCTGACCAGTAGAACAAGGACACAGGAAGAAACTCTGAGCTCACAAGGGGTGAGGCCAGATACAATATGGAGGTGATTACGGTAGGGGTGCTCCGGGCAATCTCTCACAAACTGGAAAACTTTGTATGAAAAGGTAAGGTTTCATCAGGAGTGTGTAAATGGACTAATATGCATTTGTGACAAACTGAGAATCCTGATCCTATTTGCATAGAAAAACACGCATGTTCTCCCATTGGGTAATCACTAAGGTGGGACAATTTGTAGCAGTAGGCTGGCTATAAAAGTCCCAAAGAAAAGAGAAAACTGATAACAAAAAGTAAGCAGTCCGTGTTGATATGATTTGCATAACGCAGAATATTTATGTCACAAAGAATATTTCTGTTTCTAAATCCGTTTTTAGAACATCCTTGCAATGATGCAGAGCCTTCACTATGTAGTTCAATCCCTTTTGCAATAACGTACAAACATCTATAGTTAGCCAGTTAGAGGTGAGAAAATGTTTTGCTCAAGATGATACCGTTTCACTAAAGAGCTCTAACTCGAATTTAGCAGTCCGTGGCTCCAAAGTAGGGGTCTTAACTAAAAATTGTGTCTGAATTTGTGGGTTACCTTAAGTCGACCCCCATCTAGTACTATTTTACAAAGATCTGAGAGGGTTAATACATCATGATGAGCTGCACCTAATCCGAAGCGAGTGGCTTGAAGTTCTATCGTGCCAGATCCATAGCATCTGGCATTACTGCTCAGAGCCCGATCCAACCACGCATAAGGGAATGACTTTCTATTGGATCTAACATCTTGGTCAGGAAAGAAGAGGAGGTTAAACGGGTGCTGTGCTCTGCAACCAAATATCACAAGCGCTACTTATCTATTCAATGGGCAACCAACACAGAAAATCAATCAGAAAACAGACAGATCCTTCTCTTGAACTTGCTCTTAATAAGGTGAAAGGAAAACATGTAACTGCAGTTAGTTTATGAAACAAGCATAAATATTGTAGGGTACTGTCAGACAATTCTATGCGATTGTTGTACTAATTCCTCAGTGACCAATGAGGAAAAAATATACTATCCATAGAAATAGTGCATATGTAGCCTTGCAGAGTGTAATATGGGATTTATTGCCATATTTGAGTGTAGGGAAGGGCTATAAGTCATGAGAGGAAAAGCGTCAGGTGGGTCATGTCCCTCCCCTTCCTCAACAATAGTAATACATACCAGACAACACTCCGAGGATCAGCATATGTGGTTGTGTCATGCTGTTTTGTCGTAAGTGGTAGTTATAAAGAAAAGAATGTAAACAGAGGCATGGTTCAAATGGTTCAATATATGAACTGAGATAAAATCACATTTAATAAACCACATTACCATTGGCAGGGTTGTGTTTCTGGCAAGTCATGGCACAATGCATTTTGAGAGACAGCAGGACTGTTATTTTTACATGAACAAAGTTTGGTAATGCACCTGAAACCGACCTTTTGCCCACAGTAATAAAAAAATACGAAAATGTGCATTCACCTGCACATGCTTTGTAAATAACATGTTTTTGGGCCACATTCATTTCTGTCACAAGTACAGTGTGCCGTGCCAGCGAAAATGAAAGTGGTGTTAAACCGCCTGTGAAAGAAGTGTACTAGTAACCACTGCTTGACATGTGCAAAGGTGTCAGAGACCTGAGAAAATACAGCTCAACTCTGCACAAACCTCAATCTACCTTGCTTTAAAGAAGAAAAGAACTGGCAGGGCCTAGTTATACTGATCCTATCTCACTGCTCCGATGTTACTCCTTGTAGTCTGTTTCTAATGAATCAGGCTCCGCGCGCACATAACACACACACACACACACACTTTAAAAGTCGAAGGAAGAAGCAGTGATACAAATAAAGTGAGAGACACGTAATGTAACTCAAAGGGAAGTCGAAGCCCAGGCGGTGGAGTATGAGCGGCAAAACAGACAAAGGTGCCAAGTACATTCTATAATTGGCCTGTGCTGAAATTAGGCAGAATATACATTAACCTGCTGACAATAGAACTTGCTAAATTATGTATTGGCTCAACTGTGCTTCTTCGCTTGCTCAAGAGCCCATCGACAAAGGCTGCAACCCCCGCTGCTCTTTGTTCCCTGCGTCGCAAAGTCCCTTTTGGTGGTCGAGGGGCTCCAGGCCCCGCCCCTCCTTCCTATACCTGTCACTGTGAATAGTCTTCACAGTCCGTGCACACAAACAGGCTGACCTGGACAGCCTCCCTGACCCCTGGGCAGGAAGAGCATCACATCTGGTTATTAATATTGGGCATTGTAAAATGTAATCTTCCAGGCACGGAGGCCGGGCTGGCAATTACATAGTGCCCATCCATCACCGGCCAGGCTCGTTTCACGTCACGTCGCTCTATGAAGTTAATGTTCTCTGCCCCAGAACATGTTTTAAAATAAAGGATCTCTACTCTCTGTGGTGGCTGCTGCTCAGGGAGGATGCCAGGTACGTAGGCCGCACTCTCAACTGGGGGGTCTGCCTTCAGCTGCCGCAGCCCGCGTACACACTGTTCAAACTCCTGAGTGATTTCACCTGTTCTAGCAGGCAAGGCATCATTTGTCAGCCCATTAGCACTCGATTTGCAAGTTAAATGTGATTTACCGGGCCATACCTTCATTAGAGATGACTGTTTATTTATCTGTGTTTTTACTTATATTAGTCTAGCGAGTTAGAAATCACAAGAATTACTGTCATAGCCTTAAATGTTATACTCTGATTTTATGAATTCCTGGATTTTACCCGAGTGTATTTGGATTCTGTGCGTTCTTATCCTTTTCTTGTGTGTCAGTGGATACACGACTCAGTAGACATACTGACTGGCTGGTGTCTAAAAATAGATAAGATGTGGAGTAATGTGGAAGTTCAGGGAAACATATCAGCAAATGGACAGCCTGACAGGCAAATGAGACGATGAATGCAATTTGACTGAACTTTGAGAAACGTGTACGCAAAGTGACCTACAGTTCTACATATTCAATCACTTTAATCATATATGTACGGCCAACTATTTACCACCATTCGTGTAAGTGGCAACGCATGAACTACACAGAACTGTATAAAGCACGATTTTAATGTGTGTTGTTATGGCACAACCATTTCCACATGCAATGGATCAAGCTAATCAACATACTACAGAAAATAATGCTGAGCTTAGTCCCACTGAAGTTACAAAACAATGCCTGCTTCCTGCCATCAGAATAAATGTGTAGTCCCATTACAGCATTGCAGTGCGTTCTAATTAATGTCCTCTTGCCAAACATCCACAATTGTGCTGGTGAGAGGTTATACACTCATGTATGGTAAAAGGGGCATATCAACTTAAGCAAGAGTTTCAGAGCTCTTAAAACTAGGTGTCCCTGAAAGAAAGATGAACTCTCAGGTGCCTTTGTTGATGCAACAAACACTGTATCACATGGTCTATGACGATGCTCTAGGCAACTGCTCCCAAAGGCCATCGATGATGTAATAAGTATCTGTTCCGAAGGGCCACCTATGAAGCAAAAAGCAGCTTCACCCAGAGGCCACTGGTGTTGTAGCAAACAATGCCACGTCTGGTAATTTACAAACAAATGTTGCTGAGGTCATTGATGGGCCAATAACCATCCTAGTCACCATGGTGTAACGAGTGTCACCTTCCAGTGGCCATTGGGGGCCACTGAGGATGCAGCGAACATCTGCTTTCTGGGTCTACTGATGATGTAGTATGTATCTACTTCTAGGGCCTACTGGAGATGCAGCAAACGTCTTTGCCTTGGAGCCATTGATGATTCAACAGGAATCCGCTCCTCCCAGGCCATTATCGATGGAGGTTATCATCTGCTTTTTGGGGCTTCAGTTAAGTTAACTACCCTTATTTTCAGGGTTGGGCCACTGCTCTGGTCACTTGGAACAGCACAAACATTAGGGGCAAGTGCTGGAAATTATTCAAATGTACTTGAAAAAACCTAGCACAGCCCATGTAGTTTAGCAATGTAAAGTAATGTTAAGATGATACATTTCATCATCTACACACCATGCTTTTGCGGTGCAGGAATGGTATTTCTGTTGGTATTCAATTCAAAGACTAAGCTCTGGAGCCATGTTCCTTATACTGTGGAGTGACTCCCTACCCACCCCGGGCACAACGTAAACACTATTGATGCATTCAGTCAACTTTTTCAATTAAAGGAATGCATGAAAATATACTTTGTGAGTAAATGTGCATATGTATCATAAAAGATAAAAAGTTAACTTGCAACTCCTATTATAAACTTTCCTTAAAGGAACCTACCACATCATCTACCGGTACACCTGATACTTCAATATTAAACTGTTTGACAAATTGGCTTGCTCTGTGCAGTCATACTTGAAGTGTATTTTATTTACTTTCGTCAATTGTAACGTCTTTTAGTAACTAAAAAACATTATACAAATTACTTTAATTTTGTTTTGGCTTCCAGTATATATTAATTTCCTGACTACAATGGTGAAATAGGAAATGTTTAAATTTTAAATATCCTGAAAAATTTCAGAAATGTACTGAAAAAGCAGATGTTTTAACTAGCACAGAGGACACAACAATTACTTTTGGGATCATGACAACCACAGTACAAACATCACTAAAGTGGTTTGCAGATTAAGAGGAGGCCTGCCAGATTGAAGGGACACATTGTAGATTAAGAGGAAGCCCGCTGTTTAACTTCAAGCCTTGAATCATAGATGCAAGTATGGTGACGCATGTTCTGATTTTAACCATTTAAAGTCTAAGTATGTTTATTTTGAACGAGCACAACAAACTGATATGCAAAAATATGTCTCTTTTTTGGGGGCAGAAATTTGAAACAAGTCACACCTCAATGTTCATCTGCTGAAGACAAATCATCTAATTGGATAACTGAATGTAACCTTACTTTTCAGGCATCTTCTTGCATTGATTTTTTTATCAAAAGTCATTGGTAACAAAGAAAATAAAGCAGTGCATAGTAAAACGAAATGTCTTCTCTCCAGCGACAAGACTGTGTTCCTTACTGATAGTACAATACTGCTCCCCTCACTTACTTTATACCATTAAATAGTACTCTGTGTATAAACCACATGTTTGCAACAAACTATACTCTTTCATGTTTTTTTACAGATATGTATTGTTATCCTTCCTAAACATTTTGTTACTGACCTTGGAGTGATAAAAGGACTGCAAGAATCCATTGAGTTTCATTCGAACTTGCAACCACACTACTAAGCACAGGCTCCTGCAACATATGCATTAATTCATGAGCCATCAAAGTAGTTTGATGTGGGTTCCTAGAAGATTGTCCCGTACAGAGTCACACATCTAACTTATTTCCAAATAGCACGTAGTCCTACACTTCCCTCTGTCCAGGACAAGTGACCTATTATTAGCAATAATTAAAACATATCATAAACTATGCTCCTGTGTCATGTTACAAAGCATCCCTTCATCAGATTAGGCAACCTACCTCTTTTTAGATCACAAAAATTGTTCTGACTGCATGTATCTATGCATAATTGCTCAATTTCATATTTGTGAATGAATGTGTACCCTCATCCTCTCCTTGACTAAGCTCTCTCACCTTCATTATCCCATTTTCCTCCCCTTTCACTGTGTCTGAATAGTTTATCCCATCCAATGTCTACTAAATCTGAGAAGTTACAAGCGTGAACAAAGCTAGCTTTGTTGCTTTTAGTACCAGTCACCCTTCGTGTTCTATCACCAGCAGCCAGAACCTGTATAAATACGTCTCTGGCATCTTCTAATGCTATTTAAAGAACAGTATGTTATTTTCTAGGAGCTTGTAGCAAATGAAAAAGGAGGGCTAGCACGGTAAAATTAAAGAGGACGTAGGGTGCCCAAAGAGAACAACTATGAGTCCAGAATTATGATCTAAAACTACTATCCACTTCAGTCTTAGGTCAGAGAAATAAAAGAATGAGAAGGGAATGAATAACCATTCCACTGGTCCTTTAATATAGACATCGAAGAAGGACCACTATGATAGCTTTCCATGAAACTAAATAATTACACTCCACCTCATCCCTGACAGACAAAGAAACAGGGAGAGGTGTCTTTGCAATGCCAATGCCAGTCATGTCTGATAAGGCTTTAGAGCAACTGAATATACTGGTAGTGATTACACTTCACAGGCTAACATAAGTTGAAGTGAATCAATAATTAGGATGTATTATTTCTATCTGGCAGAGCCTGGCCAATGGCATCAGTGCTGGTTTTACAATGTTTGATGGTATCTAAACAGCTAAAAGAAGCTGCTGAATTTAGCTATGATATCATGACTTACTTAAGCAAATTTACTTCCATAACTAGGTTGCAGGAAAAGAAGACCACCAGGTTTCAAGAACATGCTTTAATAATCAGAAATCACATTGCCTGGAAGGGAGCATACGATTTATAGCTACTGCCTATTCAAGGCTGGTAGGTGTAATGTAGGATTGATATAGTCCATTCTCGTTAAATCAAACATCTAAAATGGACCTCCATGTGCCATCTTTTAACCATTAACAAAGGCACATTGTACAGATTCACTTCTATATCAATGTATTCCTACTCAGGTCAAGTTCTGTTGAAAAATCTATAAACCACCATTTTCTATGGTATTCAATTGTAAATTGTTCCTCGAACTCTCATCTGCACCCACAAATACCTAAACCCCATTTATGAAGCCATACACAGGCACACCTAGCAATGAGCAAGGTGAGTACAACTGAAGGTCACTATTGAGGTTTGTCAGTGTTCAGTTGCCCTTTTCAACCTCATATTAAGGGTCTAAATGTAAATAGGTTCAAGTAGTCAATTAAACTGAATCTCAAAATATGCCCATCATATGCCCACTGAAACGCAAGTGACATCTACTTCATTCACAATACTTCCACTGCTTACTACCGACTCTGAGCTAGGTGTAAGTATTTTCAATGAAGAAATTCCCTTTTTGGGCCAATCACAGTTTGCTAGAAGATATACGAATTTAGGAGCTTATGTCAGCAGAAATATAAAAAGACCTGCTTCTGGATCTCTGCTATTTACTGGAGAGACTAGTGGGGCCAGGAAATAGATTGTAATCTCAACCATTATTATTCAATATTATATGAATATTGTCAGAAACAGACAGATTTGTTTGGCTTGCAGTTAGTTTCAGATCGTCTGTCATAAGTCAAAGAAGAGAGTGAAGACTTGTGAGATTGCTGAACTCAGCAATTCAACAATAAGGGTAATTGGCTTTTGTTTCCTTTGTTTCGCTATATTATATCCACCGCTCATGGTATTGACAAAAGCAGTACCACAGCAAAAATTGAGGATTTTGAGGTGGAGAAATGGTACTGAAAGGATTTCCAGCACAGTCATTAACATGCACAGACTAAAGCTTGGTGAAAGTGTGAACAGAGATCGCAATCAGGCAGCCTTACTGACCTTACTGATAATAGGAAACTGCCTGATCAGAGCGCAAATGTTTTCCTTGTATATGGCATGCTGAACATCAGATCTTCAGAAAAAAGGGTTTTGATAAAGTCATTACACAAGTGCATTTGTTGAAACAGCCAAATGAAAAGGAACATATTGACAGTGTTTGCAATTTCAAACACCAAATTGTTGAAAGAGCTTCTGGAATTCTCTTCCAGGCGTATATCTCAGACAAAAACGATTTGTAGGAATTCTGGGCTCGGGCTCATCTTTAGGCTAAAATCTATACTGTGTACAATCTCCACTGGATGCACCACAGACATCCCAAATATCTCTGAGAAACAGACCTAGTGAGCCCAATATGCTAGTGAAAATGAAACTTTCCCCACTTGTTCTGGACTACCTGAACAAGCAAGTTTCATTAGTGGAGAAGGAAAACTGATCACAATTAAAAGTGAGGAAATTACTGATATGACATTTACCTATGGAAAAAAGCTTAGAATTTGTGGCAGTGAGAAGCAACTCAAAATTCTGCTTAGGTTTTTTAAAAACTTTAATCCCACTTTGAATGCTAGTCTGCATCATATAGCCTCTTTGATGCCTGTGCTAGGCAGTGTGATTTCACTCAGAAACGGAACAGAATATGCATAAAGCAGACAACTAAGAATTAAGGCACTGTTGCATATGTAACAAGGTGAGAGTAACAATGTGTCTCAAGAAAAGGCTAACCATAAATGCCATTGAAGAGGTAAGCCTGGTGCACATGTTTCTAAACAGTTCCTAAAAGCAGATTCCACAATGCAACTTCATTTGCTTCTTGCAAAATATTGGCGTTCAACCATTAAATACTTGTGGCATTTCCTTTTGGAGATTGTATTACTTTTTTTATGGACAAAGTGTTTCTCAAGTCAGCTGCCTCCTACTAGCTAGCAACGAAATCCGACTTCTACCATAGGGTTAAAGCTTATTTTTGTGCAAAAATGAATTCGAATATGGAACCGCAGAAATACATGGCCTTCTCCATACGCCAACATTTCAAATTCTAAGTGGAATCTACACAAGAGGGCAACTTTTTGCTGATGGGAATTCTAAGCGTTAGTGCTCTGTGCCCAAAAGGCTATCACTTTTGAAAAAAAAAAAGTGTTCAATGTAAATTGAGGTTAATACCTAGTGAAATCTAGCCTTCTATAGTCTAAGTAATCGATGATGGAGTAGACCTACACCACAAGAGTCAGTTTCATTCTCGTATGCCAAATGGCCCTTTACTTTGCCCTTCCTCTGTCTTTGTGCATGGGGCTAGAACCGAAAGCACATTTCAACTACTTGACAACAATTAAATTGCACTGTAGTATTGTACGCTGCAGTGAATCTGCACCGGTGTATAAAATGCGACTGCATAGCAGTGAAAGATAAATAAAACGTTTGTTTGTCTCTGAAAGCAGCCTTCTTCTCCTCGCAAATGACTATAAAGAGGCGGTGGCTCTGGCGTGCACTGGCCTTTTCCAATTTCCTTCAGCACAATGATTTGTATGTAAATAAGCCCAACGCAATCTCCTGACCTCTCTTACCACCATGCAGGGACAATGACAGTTCAATAATTGGAATCGCACATATCTGGAATATTTGATTTTGAATTATAACACCGACACAGCCCGAGTGAACACGAAATGATGCCTCTTAAGCATAATGCTGAACTGCAGCGCGCCAAACATTTTTAAGCAAACAAAGTGCCCGGCGTGGCCGTCCCGTTCGGATGTGTGTGGGGTTCCTCCGAGCCCCTGTCTTCTGAATATTCTAGTGTGGGAAAGGGGTGCTCTCAGCCATAACGTTAATAATGAGAAAGTCAGAGCGGGGGCCTGTGGGGAATGTTCGGCTCAGGGTTACCTCTGGCCCGGTCCCCGCTCTGTGTTTTATCTCATGTCCAGAGAGGGAGGCGCAGTCAATAACTCTCGCAGATGTAAAATCCGAATATGCAAACGGCACTACGGAATCCCGGCAGACAATCCTGCTGCACAAACGGCAGATGCAAAGGCTGGAAAGTGCAATTAAGCAGGTCATTGCCCACGACTTTGAAGCACAAACGCGGTGGGCATCTCACTTCAAACGCACAGACGTGTTTGAAGAACACACATTGTCCGCTATTTGCATCTGCTGCATAAAATGATAGGAAGCAAGACCCAACCTGCTAGCCATGGAAAGCCCTTGGCCCTGGGTGACCCGAGAATACACTATAAATCCATCCATTAGCACATTCTAAAAGCCCCATGTGTTCGGGTCTCTCGGTAATTGTTTTGCATTAGCAATTATTTCATTGTGTTGGCCTGCTCCTGAATTGATTTATGCTTAATTGCGGGCAGTTTACTGTCCATCTATACTTTTGCAGGGCACGCAATGCACCTCTACATTCCTCACTGTAGCCAAGAGTCGTGTATAATATCTCTCTACATTTAAATTGAAAGAGCCTGTTGTTTCTTATTCTAAGGTTAGCACTACAAATTACACACCCTTTACGAGCAATGAGCCCATACGAACACCCTAACATCAGCAAAATCAGATCATTTAATTTCAGTGCTTTTCATTCAATATCTACCCATAGCTTATTATTACATTACATGTTGGATGGTAAAACTATTTTTAGGTACATTTCGAAAGAGCAGCTGCTTCAAAAACCTATTGCTACTAATTCTTTAAAATGCCAGAGTGGGCTTTGGCTCCACCCAGAGGCGTATTATGTTTTCCTTTCATGCTATTGGCAGTTTCGTGTATAAATCCATCACTTCTAGAATGCCTGTTTTGGACTACATTATGAGGGACTATTTACATCTCAAAATTACACTGAATCACATTATATATCACCTTTAATATCCTAAATACATTGTATATGAAAGCAATTATTTTATTCTTTCTTTTTTTCACTGTGGCGAGCTTTCTTAATGTTTTAGTAAGAACTCCTCACCGTGGAAGAAAACCCTATTGGCTTTGTCAAGGTTTGCTTGCCATTAATTTTGGGCATGAGTGAAGTTCTGCAATCCTATAATACCTACTTATTTGTTTTAATCCATTCTGGAGCATCATAGCTACCTTGGCATGCACTGAAATGTTTAGTCCTGCAGCTGCAACTAAATATTTAAATAACCAGTTCCAAGTTTTTAAAGGAACATGCAGTGAGGTTCAGATCCCTGAAAGCAGCAGGTAGTAATGCCAACTATTGAATATCTTTTGTCTTCTTAAATGCCGTTTGATAGACTTTAAACGAGTATTAGGACTTAGGTATACATTTTGATAAATTGTATTTAAGGTTTGATCTCAAAATTGAACATTAGCCCACGAGAGTAGCTTTTTCACTACAACAACTGAACCCAGGTTATCCAAAGTCTAGCACTCGGACAGGAAGAGTTAGAACAGGAAGGACATAAGGACAGCCATCAAAGAGAATCCTAAACGAGTACCGCTTTCACTGCATTACAAGCAGCTGGTGTCCAGCCCAAGAAGTGATGAAGCAAGGCCACCAGAATCTTTCCCATCCTGAGGACAACACAACAGGCAGCTGTCTACTCCCAATCATATAAATACTTTCTAGAGGCAGCAGGAATGTCCTAAACATTTAAACCTGGTTTCTTGGCTGGAAAGTCGATAGTCTAGATGCAAAACCCTCAATAGCTCAGCCTGTCATGAAATACTACTTGAAGGATAGGGGAAAGCACATAAAAGTACTCTGTTAATTATATTCTTCTGTCTCTAATATTTGAGGTTTTTCACAATTCTGTGACATACACATCTTGCTAGGCTTGCTGAAATAATTCTATTACATCTATGACTCGGTCATCGTAATGTTCTTTGCAAGTGTGTAGAATTAACACATGGTTAATCTTCAACTTCTTCATCTACATAAAATATTTCGAATCCAAGGGTTTATTGTCCCTCCTGGTGGCTATGATGACACAGTATTGCTGCAAGTGTCTTGAGACTTACCTTTGACACAAATATACATTTTTCAATACCTTCAATTCCTGCATTAGGCCAAATGGCTCAGTCTTTCAAAGATGCAGGTGATATTCAATGCAAATTATGAAGGCCTTTGCAAATACTTGGGGTTGGGTGACCCCCGCCCCTTCCCCTTTGCTGGTTTACATCTCTAATAAGAAACAGAGCAAAGACCCAGGTTTTTTTCAGTGTTGTCGTGTTAATGATACCCCAATCAAACGTATTTACTTAAACTGACCATTTTCCCCAATCAAACGTATTTACTTAAACTGACCATTTTTCCTTTCTCTTAGCCAACGTCAGCCATCAAAGCTTGCCCAGCTATCAAACTATTATGGCCCAACCCATGGACATATCCAGCAAACTGACCATGTGGACCACTAGGGTCGTTTGCAGCACTTATACGTTTCTAAGCCAGTAAAGAGAGTGACTGAATATCATTTCATTCGCATAAAGGGGTCTCCACCATGTCTACGTACCTGAGCAAAATAAGATTCTATAATTATGTCTCCGAATAGGATTACTCCTATTGGACAAGGTTATTGTTCTCAATTTCTAACTGCAATTCACAGGATGAAAAAGCCTCTTAACTTGATATGGTAATGTTTATTATACTGGTACGCTTGGTGATGCCATGGCCTAAATGCACATCTTTACAATTTAACTAGGACAGTAGGCCAAAGCTAAGGTTACAAGAGAAAAGTCATGCTTCCAGACGTCTGCAGATGGCCATGTGATTTCTGCGATAAGCCTGGGAAAAGAGGGTTCCCCTCTGTGTCACAGCGTGCTTTCAGATGATTTTTACTGGTTTTAACGTCTCTAGAACTTATCTCAGGAAAGTGAGGGGAACTTGACAAATTGGCCCACCATATATTTATATATATATATATAAATATATATATATATATATATATATATATATTGTGTCATCTGGCATAAATAACACACAGGAAAGTGTAATTTAATATATTTATGCTGAAACCAATTTAAGCAGTTGAGAAATTGTGCAAGCAATGCCCGCAGTGACAAAACAATGGGACACCACTCACTACTGTAGAGTGCGAATAGGAAATTCTTAGACAAGTGCACACTGAAATATCAATGCACTTTTAGCACTTAGATGCGTTATAAATCTACATTACCTTATTTCTCAAGAGTATCACATAATGGCAATTAAAGTGTTTTATAAAATCGGAGACCAGCAAACTGAGAAATTGACTAAGAATACCATTCAATTAAATATAGAGTGCACAACAACCGCCAGATATATCATTGATACAAGATCAGAATCGGCTGTTGCTCTCTACTTGGGAATTAAGGGACTTTACCTGCATGGCCAAGACCAGCTACGCCAACTAGTGAATATCCCATGCAAATCTGTGGGAGTTAGTGAATTATATACAGACATCCTCCTGGAGTTGTTCTTCTGTATATGTGTTCCACTGCAGGCGATGCATTGCACAATACAGTGTTTCTGACTATGTGCAAGCGTTTGCAAAGTAGTTTTCCATTAATTATAATAATATGCGGGCCAATGCTATGAACTCACTTCAGACATTTGACAACTGAACATGAAATCCCTCCAATGCACCAACAGTGTCAGTGATGCTTGAAAAGCCATCAGCACACCTCCAGCAAGCGTTCTCTGCCTGCTTAACATTCATTTCCTTCAAGCCTGCTGCTCTGTATTTTTGCATCATTATGGAGCCAGTTTGCTGCACATCTCAGACTGGAGGCGCTATTATCAGACTCTGAAGATGCAGGGCTCAGGTAAATGAGGGGAAGCGTTCAGTTCCATCTGACATGTATTCCAGACGTCTACTGCAATCCAAACAAAAGCAGCCAGGCAAATATGGCTTATGGGACATAGAGAAAAAATCATTTCCACTACTTCATTTTTTGTAAGTTCAAAGAAATATGACCACAAAATGAATTCATCTTTGTTTGTTTCTTCAGCCACTGCTAGAACTAGACATTATGGCATTGTGTTATGTAGGCACATAAGGAAAAATCATTAAGGCTTCGCCAAAGGGCCTTTCGCCAAAATAGCATATTGCACATGCGTTCTATCTTAAAACATAAAAGAAAAGGTGTTGTTCTGGTCAAATAAAGAAATATTTTTACTAGTCCAAGCCTATGCTGAAACTGCCTCAACTCTGCCAAAGACATTAAATCGCCATCTGCAAAACAGATTTTCATTAAATTGATCAGTGTAAAGTTAAGCAGCTCGGCAGATGATGCTTTAAAGCTAACCTTTAACCTTCCACCCTCTGTACGCAGAGAGAGGTCACTGTGATGCTGCAGTATACTTGATCTTGGGGAATGAAGAAGGAGAGACGTGATCTATTTAAATCGAACCGACAATTCATTGCATTAATAGTGTCATAAGTCAATATCTTGTCAATACACAGATAATAAAAATAGTTTTCACACACCTGGGTATTTGCCTCTGCTAACTGGTGCCTGTCAAGCTCCCGTAAAGTCTAAACAATCAGATATATAAAAAAAAGAATGGGAAGTAAATAACGAATACAAATGAATTTACATTTAATACATTACTCTGTCATCAGTGACACTTTTGTCATGAGGATCCATGGTTTCACATTTGATTCATAAACAAAAGAGATTTGCTAACATTTTAAATAATTGAATGTAATCCATTCGTCAACTCATGCACACCTAGCGTCACTGTGAGCAGTGTATGTGCTCTGATGAGCACGTTTGAATGCACTCAGTTGTTAGGCAGCGTTTGTGCATTTGTCTGGCACGAGGGGAGGGACGTAGTAACACAAAATGTGAACCTGAAAGTACTTTGAAACACGCAATTTAATGCACAAAAATACAAAAATAAATCACCAAAGTAATTATATACTTTACACTCGTGTCTCCCCTTCAGTGAAAGGGAACAGCAGTGTTTTGATGCGACCAGTCGCCCTCTAAAAGCTGGTAAAGGTAAACCTATGGTAAATGACTCCTGCGATAAAATGCACTAGCACCAAGCTCCAGAATTCCAGAGACAGCAGAGTTCAAAAGTCAGAAAGCTTGACGGAATGTAAGTGTGCCTTGATTGCTGTTCTCAAAAGGTTCTCATCCTTTAACACAACAAGATCACAATTTGTAAGGATTCCAATTCACATTCGCTTACTATGCACCTATGGCGTGCAGAAAGCCTCATTATATTAAATTTCATGGCCCAATGCTTCATATACAAAGGACAATTCTACACCAATGACGCCCAGCAAGGGTCTGAAATTCAATAAAATATCAACTTGTCCATGGGACAGGTTACTACATAAGTCTACATGTCCTGTAAAAAAATCCACTTGTCCTGTAAAAAAAAAAAAAAAAAAAATACACTTTTCCCTTTGGTGCCATGTAGTTCAGCTATAAATTATGTCAGCAATCTCATTATACAAGAGCTCTGATAGTAGCCTCTCTGACTACGCCAGGGCTCAATACTATAATAGGGTTTGAATTATAGTAATTCACACATTTTGCCACCTTTTCACAGATCCACAAACTGGGGGTAGCATTAAGCAATAGTTCCAGGGTTGGAATGCACTTTGGAGTCTATGCAAACATACTAACTTGCATGTTATAGGGGTTTTCACCAACTCTTTTCTAATCTTTACTCATATTGAGAAAGGTTGGAAATGTACTTCTCATAAGAGCAGAGATAAAAATTCTACACATTTGAGGAAAAAAGTGGTTGTAGAAAAAGTGAACCTGTAAGTGCTCAAGAGGTTTTCTGATGAACCAAACCTACACAATTGCTCATGCTAAAATGCAGTTCACAAAACAAATTATAGTAGCATGATTTCCTGGCCTAAGTATGTAATAAATTGTGAATTTATGAAAGCTATAAATGTGCACTAATGCAAGGGCATATACCAAACATGCACTTTGTGACTTTATTTAAAAATGATCCTCCTAATTATGTCTTGAGTTAACCAAGACCTTTTGTCTTTATTAAAATTCTGCATCTCTCTCTATATATCTATAAACTGGCTTCAGTTTGAGTGACAGCATTCTTCTCTTTCACAAAGAGCATATCGGCACACAAAGTAGCTTTGCGCCGTGCCAGAAACGAGTACAGCAATGTGTGCTTTTTGAAACCAAAAAAATATAATTGCTTTTTCCCATTGCTTGTTATAATGGTGAGGGTCTGCCAGCTCCCACAACATGAAAGTTTTACAAAAACAATGTCAAAACAAGACATGCATTGACAAAACCAAAAGGCTGACTACCAATGTCAGACCTATTTGCTTTACCAATGATTGTTTATTTTCATATTTCCCAATAATCTTTTTGAAACTGTTTGCACTAATTTTCCATTAAATATATTTTTGGGGAATACTAGCATACATCAACATATTTTAGTAGATGATGTGTCAAAGAAATGCTACCTATAACTTCACAGTAGTTTAGCAAAACATTTTTTTCCCATTTGCATTTTTTGTGAACATTTAATCTGAAAGCAAAGACTCATCAATCTTTCTTTCAAGCGTCTGCAAATATTTGCATCTAATCAGAGAGCATTCTGGGAGCTTTATACTTAGCCTCATATTGTTAAACTTTGCAAACGTGTGTACACATTTTTATACTGGGACCACTTTCAACAGTGCAGTCCAAGCTTAAAACATTCCCTTACAGTGCTCACCCTAAAAGCTTTGCATTAATGAACCACAAATACAGGTTGAAACAGCATTAACATCCAAGCACAAATGTTACCTCAACTGCAGACAATGCCCTTCCCTGATACATAATGTGGTGCTGGCTGCAAAAAGGTTTGTGCTACAAGGGGTTGGGCCTACCTGTCCCAAGGACAAAGTAAACTTGAAGACTTGTTGTACCTAACCCCAAACAGTATGTGTTGGGAGTTGGCTATTGGACCTCCACACCCCTGCCGACGTGAATTCCACCTACTCTATTCTTCTAAATCGCTACCTCCAGTCCAATTAGAAAATAGCTAATCAGTCTCTCTGACCAAGGCATTTCACCTGCCCCTTGTCCCAGTTGCTATTCACAAGAGACTTTATTATGTCTCCATGGTGCCTCACATCTCTGATCTGACGGAAACTGACTCTTTCCAATTACATCTTCTCAGAAAACTGAAATGTTTCTTCCCTCAGCAGAATTGGTAGCTTTGAAAAAAACACTACTGGTTACCTCAGAATTCCAGAATCAACTTTAAAATGTGGTACATCACCCATACAGCCTTACATGTAAGCCTCCACCCTCCCGCCCCCACCAATTCAAGGACAAACTTCTCTTTAGAGGAGGAAAAAGAAACAGCAAGATCAAATCTCGACTGATATTGGTAATTCCAGAAGTTTAAAAAAAATCGAAGACTTTAGCCCAAGCCTTTTTATGCCTTGCTCCAAGACTCTTGAACCATCTGCAAGAGGAACTTGCTCTCGTTCAGGAGAAACCTGAAAAACGATTTATTCAGATCGTTTTTGAAACTTTATCCCTGCTCCCGCACCCTGCTGACTTAGCAAGCCTCCTCCAGGGCTCTTATCATTGCTGCTAGTTATCCGTTTTCACTAGCATTTTTAATATTTCTTGCTCCAGCTGAACCACTTCACTGCCCATGTGGCTAAGTCTGTGCTACACAAATACAACTAATGAATAAATAAAATAGACTCAGTGTGGGAGCAAAACTAACGAAAAGCCTCATAAATGTGCTCGAGTGGGGCCAGAACTACTGTAAAGGACTGCAAATGTGCTCAATAAATTTAACATTAAAGCATGCTGTTGTGTTGTCAGAAAACATACATTTAATTCTCAATGCATACCAATTCACAATGGTGTAAATATGTGTAAGTTGACGTGTACAGAGTAGACTTCGATGGCTAATACTTTTGCTTTGTGCTAATCTATTGCGATTTGGCCTTTTGCACGTGCTGATTCAGCCTAATAGTAAAGGAGTAGGTGTTCAAAATGGCGGAAGATAGGAAAACAAATTACATTCAAACAGATCCGAAGGGTCCTAGAATTTAGTTAATTCCTATAACATTGTCAATGGCCTAAAATATGTAAACTCTGCAGAAGTCTAAAAGCTCCCATAAGCATCAAACATGGATTCTGAAACTGAAACAGTGGACATTTTGTATTCGTTTACAAGACGCTGGTATGTGTTTTGCTTACAGTGACATGTCAGGCTACAGGCCTTGAAATGCCAGCAGGTAGAGGAGTGCCTGCCTAGACCTCAAACCAACTTTTACTGCAGACTGGTCAAAGGAAATGGATATTTAACATATAATTCTAAGAGTGTGCGTGCTAATCATATTGAGAGCCTCTAACAAAAACTGATACTTCAACCTGGGCTCATCAGTACAACCTACAAGAAATGTTTGTAATATGTAACAAAAAATACACTCACATTTAAACGAAGACACTGGAAACAAATTCTCTGAACACACAGGTAAGTAATTAAACAGCAATCAATGTTTTGACAAATTGAGTTGCGTTTCACAATTAACCGCT